>NW_019386894.1:0-18175 GCF_000671375.1 Centruroides sculpturatus | reverse complement strand
CCATATACTAATATAAAACTTTTGAATCAATTTTCAATGTGATTAGAAATTCTATTGAATTTTTTAAATGGAAGATTGAATGAAGAATGATGACTAAAAATCAATCTTAGTTATCACCGACCGATATTCAATTATCTATTGTTTTTGTTACAGTATAAATTACATTCTGTCATGTTAATGTAATATATTTTAATATTTCAAACAGCTTAAAATAGAAGGTAGACAATTAAAAATAAGAGATCCAGCTATAAAAAATTAATTAATAAAAGAATTACAAAATTTATAATTAAAAAAATTCTGACATAAGATTATAACTCTAATTCTTTCCTTATTTAGTTAAAAAAAAATTAATATTTTTCGTTTTAATTTGATTAACACACCTAACAGAAGAAGAGAAAGATAAAAATGCAATAATTTTATCGACTATTCTAATTTATAATCTAATAAAATATTCAATTGAACTTTATGATAATCTTTCTTCTTTCTATTATTTTTCTGAATTAAATCTTCGTGATATGTGACATTGCGTGACGGACACAATCACGTGAGAAGGATCAAGTTGCCATGGTGACCATATGAAAAGAAAGTTTTCTGTTTATTAACAAAAATAATGTTCACTTTTTTAAATAAACAAATCAGTGTACACGAATTTCCATGCATTTTACATATTTTTCGCATAAATTATTGTTATTTCAAAACTTAATATATATGATTTTAAAAAGAAACTGTTTATAATTTTTGAAGTATTTAAAAAAAGTTTTTTCTTTTTTGGTTGAAGTTCATGTAATATGTAAATATCCGCAACATAAAAGAGAAAAATACTAATGAATTATTATGAAATTTATAAATTACTGTAGGCCTATATAATTAAATATAATTTAAGTTATAACAGTAATTTTATATTTTATAATATGAGAAAATTGTATAATTATAACTTGTCATATCTGGTTGTTATGAAAATTTAATTCCACTTCCAGTCATATATTTGTTGGCATTTTTTATGCGAGAAGTTTTATTTCCTTTATAGATGATGATAACAATTTCTGTAATGAAAAATTTATTCATTTAAATATCAGGATTCAAATAGTTTTATGAATATTCGTAGGCATTAGTCCTCTTAGTTATAAATTTTATGACAAGTTCAAAATAACACAATAAATTTAAATACATTTGTTAGTTAATTGCTTAATCAATTAATTTAAATTCTGGAATTTTCAAAAATGGTTGAAGAATTAATAAAATTTTGTTCCTTTATTTAAAAACATTAGGAAACAAAATTTTCGTCAAAACTTTCTCCTCCATTAGTTCTGAAATCATACTTTGCGTAAATAGAATTACATCATATCATATGTTATTATTCCAGTCTTTTTCTACAATAGCTCCTCGTTATATCGCACATTCAGATTATCGCGCCTTCCCCCTCTTTGTCTTCTAAATATAAAAGGCGCTTTAGCCAATAATATTTAAAAACTGGATAGCCATTGAATTTCTACTGGAAGAGAAATTTTACTTCATTTTAATCATTGACTATGAAACTATCATATTTTTGTATAAAATGTATTCCACAAAAGAAAAAAGAAAAATGCAAGTCGGCATGGAGATCGAAAATAGACAAAACAGGTAGATATATCGCGTTATATCTCGCAACCGATATATCGCCCATACGGTTTGTGAGATATAACGAGAACCTACCGTACAATGGAAAATAATCTTCAAGGATAACAGCAAATGAGTAATTTTCCTTTCAATTTATTTTTAAACCAATAAAGTATACAGTTTAATAAAAATACAAGATATACAAATGAACTAATTTCTGTATATATCAATTCGGAATGTCGAAAAATCATAATATAATATTAGCTGTCTATTAAATGCCTGATTATTTTAACAAAAAATTTAGGCATTTTACTATAAAAATACTCTTACCGTACTTCAATTAGAAATATGAAGAATATGTTATTTTTATAATTTTAAATCCTTCCATAAACGTTTTATATATTTGTTTGTTTTTGTGTTATTTTAGTCAGCTAATTACTTATATAATAATGGAAAGTTACCGTTTGTCCTTGGTGAAATTAACTACATTAAAGATTTAAAATAAAATAATCTTAGATTCCGTAATTTAAATTACTTGCCGTCGTCTAAATTTACTGCAAATTTTATAATTCTAATCAAATTAAACAAATATATTTCAATTATTAATTTAACTTTCATTTTTTAATTAAAAAACATTTATTATAAAAATTATTTTTAAACATTTTTAAAATAAACAATTTTACTTTCATAGTTCCCTACATTCTTTTTTCTTTATTTTTCTTTTAGTTCTTCGGAATTTCGCTGACGGAAAATTGTAGTTTAATTTGTTATTTTTACAGAACAAAATATAGAGATAAAATAACAGAACTAAATCAAATGGAAATAAAAAAGTTAACCGATAACAATAGCGTTTTTTTTAAATGTGGAAATATTCAGCTATAGTCTACAGTAAATTAATTAACTTTTTCAAAATCAACCACACAACTTTCTATTCCTTTGAACTAAATTATTATTAACGTCAACAGATTTCGATTTATATAAGGAAAAAAAAAAAAACTATATACAAAATTCGATAATATTTCAAGATATACATATGTGTGTGTGTATATATATAAACGACTATGAACACGAAACATAGTATTTACATATGGAAAAGATAATTGAATGTACACAAATCTGATTCCCAAAAGAAATTCCTATCTCTATACTAAAATGTTTGAACAGCCGTCTCCTCTCCATTGTTTAGTGGGTACGATCTTGTTGTCATGGCAATACTTATTTTTCAAATTCTTTTACTTGGCAAAACTCCAAAATTGTGAACCGTACCAAAATTTTACCTTTTCTATTCTCTTTGAACGTTTAATACTATTCAGTACGTGTAAAATATTGGAAGAAAAAAAGTATTGTAATTCCATTAATTTCAAATTCTTTTTTTTAAGTCAATAAGGTATAAAAATTTTATTGATATAACCAAATTATAATCAATATGGAATATAAAATTTTCATTTAAAATAAGACAAAAATGACAAAAATGTTTTTTTTTATTGGTTCATTTAAATTACGTATGTCCACACCCATACTTATTCACATATTATGCTGATATAATATAATTCTTAATAAATGTATGGAAATTTAAATTATCCATGACTTTAAGCAAAATGTATTTTGTCAGCAATGATGAATTATTCTAAATCTTGTAATAGATGACATATTTGATGAAATTTTTTTTCAAAGAAAAAAAAAGTATACTACGGAATATTTTACAAGAAATAAAATATTTTAATCCGTAGCAGTTGAGTTACTTATCACCGTAATTCTGTAAAGTCTCAATTGGAATTCATCCAAAATGATAAACAATTTTTTCTCCTTCGAACGGACAGTAACGAATTATGAAATTTTAACACTAGAATTATCTGTTCATTCTTAAAAAATCTATCATCTTAATCGATTTCTACTCGAATCGATTTCGCTAAATCGAATTACGCCATATTATAATAAAAGTTTTGAAAAAAAAAGANTCTCTCTTATAATAAAAGGTTTGAAAAGATAGCCATGTTATTTTCCCCGTTAATTAATCTGGCTTTCGTTATAACTTTGCCTTTTAACAAATACAATTATACATTTGCAGAATTAAATTATGTTTATATATTCTTTGTGTTAAATATTTTATTATATTTTTAAAATGATAAAATTTGATGAAAACTATTTATTAATACACAAGAAATTCAATGGATTGAATATTTTATAAATAATTATTGCATTAATTGCATGTTTAATTAAAAATAGTCCATAATTCTAGTTAAGATTTAATTTAAACGTTTTAAAATGTGTTTTTTAAAAAGAAATAAATTAAAATAAAGGATAAAAATAATCTTTACAAATATATAATCTATAATTAAAAAAATTAAAATTTGGACGAAATAATCTTTACTACATAGAGTAATGACATTCATCTTGTTTATTTCCATTGAGTTTGGTATGTGTGGAATTTAATGAGTTTAATAAGTGTCGAAACAAGCTCCAGTGTTTCTAGAAAAACTGAATGATAAATATATGAGATCATTTCAGCCGTCTGCTAATTAGATTCTGAATACCTTGCAATTGTAATTTTACTGACTGCTATGCAATTAAGGAAATAATCATGACACTTTAACACTTCTAGTAAGGAGGATGAATGTTTTTCCCCCTTCCTCTTCTTTAAAAATGTCTAAAATAAACTTTAAATTTTTTTAAATGAATACTCTTAAAATTTAAACCTATTTGTTTTCAGTTCGTAGACCTTAAAGTATGTTTTTAGAATTTATTATAAACATTTGCAAGTTAATAAATTCGGGTTATCATATTTGTAAAAGCATTTAATTTTTATCTTTTTTAAGTAATGTTAATGAATTTTTGTTAAATATTTAAGAATATAAAAATAATACTATGATTATTTTATGGATTATAAATGAACAAATATTTTAAAATTATTTTAAATATAATTTTTTTATGATCAACATATTTATTTTATTGTTATTAATTAAGTATACTTAACATTAAGTTATTGAAATATATTAGCTTATTAAAGATAAAAATCTTTTAGAGAATGGAGATTTAAACAGAACTAATATCAAATAATCGAATGAAAATTAATCTTTTGATGTAAAATACTATAATATATTATTGGTTTTCCTAACTTTCATTAAATGACACTGTATTGAGGTCAAATAATATTGTATTAAATGAAACTAGGAAAGAGATATCTTTCCCAGTTTCCATTTAACAAAGTATTAGTTTATATGATCTCTTTCAATGAAATGTAATTCAAAAATACTTGGAAACGACCATCGAAAATATAATGATATCTTTATTTAATCAGTATCGTTTAAACTGGAATGAAGTTTTAGATAATGAACGTTTATAATAAGTATACACACGATCAGTATACGACTGTAAAAATATTCGCAACTCATCACAATATAAAATAACTTTGAGTAAAGCATTTATAATTAATTTAGACAATTCATAAAAAGGATTATTCTAGAAAAATGTTGTGTAACTTCATTAAGTATAGATTCATAATAATTCTCGATAAATCAGTTCATGTTCGTGTTAGGTACATCTTGTTCCCGCCTGTCTATTTATAGGGTTGCGTGATAATGTAGGGAGTAGTGGCATTAAATGGAACTACTCGTTAGAATACCGACACTTTGGAGAAAATAAATTACCTATGTAACCAACCGCTGATGTTATCAACTCAATAGAACCCCTGTCAAACAGTCATTCTGTATGGTTTCTTATCTCTACAGGAAAGATATCATTATAGGGTCAACCATATTCTTATGATCGATAGATTTGTGGTAATTATTCTTTATGAAATGTGATTATTTTATTATCGCTTTAGGAAACTAAATTTTAGAAAGTGTCGAGTGCCTTTAAGGATAGTTTTTTTTATACATATACACAGTTCAAACTTTTTTTTGCAAGCAGAAAAAAAATTCAAATCAAATAAACTAATTTGTTGATATTTAAATATGCTTATCGATAAATTTTATTTATCAAAATACTATTGAAAATTTTGAAAATTATAACTTAAATACTGCAGAAAGATTCGCTTAATTATCCAATAATTAAAGGAAGATTTTTACAAAATATTCGTAACTGAATTAATTTCTATTTTATAATTCACTAATAACAAATTATCATATTATAAATTTTAATATTAATAATATATAATGGGAATTATATATAATAAGATCGATATGATAGAAGAGACTGCATCATGAACACAGAAGAAAAACTCAAAAGATCGATAAGTCGTAAAATCGTGCCTTTTACGCTCTTTAATAAAAGAATGACGTCATTTTCTATTATTTAATAACTCCTTGGCCAAAGCACTACCAATAACTACTACTCGCGCATAATTTATAAACTAATAAACAACTTTTTTTTCAATATTTGACACTAGCTTATTTAAAACTTATTTAAATTTCAAATAATAGTGTAANCAAAATTTAGTATTAGAAAAAATTACTTAATTCTAGAATATATAGGGAAAAAATGTTAACCAAATAATAAAATTTATTTTAAAAAAAAGTCTCAGGAACGAATATTTCATTAAAACGAAAGAAAATAATGGATAATATTTCTAATAATTAGAGTCATTAAATCCTCTACATTATCTTCTACAGAATGAAACACAGTTCTCCTGCAATAAAATCGGAAAAAATATTATGTTTCATTATAAACATGATTATCAAAAAGTTATTTGTTGTACGAGGGATCGATCGTAAGATAAATCCTTTAAAAATAAAGATGGGCAATATTGTTCGCCGTAAACTAACTGCAAATAATAGCATATCGAACGTTTAGATTCGCTTGGACTTGATTTTGACGCTTGTGTATTCATTGAATTCTCCAACATTGTTATTCTAGGGAATGGGTGTTTACTGCGATTATCATTGTCATCGTTATCATCAACGCCCTTTTAAGTGGCGTGCATCTTATTAATTTGATACAAAATTGTCTGGCATCTAGAATATAACAGTATCCAATGTACTGTACAATCACCAATTCCAACAATACTTGTAATCGTTTCAGTTCTCTCTCTATATTTTATACCATTATTTGTATGCCATGTTTCTAACGTAAATTCAAATTATATATATATTTATTTTTAGAAACAAGTGTCATACAACATATCAACTAAGATTATTCATAAGTGGTACATTTTACCATTAATATTAACAGGATATTTTTATTCATAATACGATAATGAAAAATATTCTCATATTTACATACACGTATATTTTTAATTTCGTCTGACCTATATAATATTTTTAAAGATAAATAAGTAATCTTTATGATCATTTACAGAATGTAACTGTCATCAATTATATTTTACTATAACATTTCTAATATTCGAAAAGTCTTATTTTGAAAGTATATAAAATTCTACACATTGAGGAATATCATAAGATTTAATACAATAAAAAAAACAATAATAAATTTTTATTTTAATGTATTTATAGTTTATCAAACTCAAATATTAATTTCATTTTTATTCTCTACTTTCTAAATTAACATAGAAAAGTCGTGATAATAATAATAATAATGTAGCTTAATATAATTTCACTCGAATTTCTTAATCGTTCACGTAGACCTTTAGCTATTTTCATCTGTAATTGACCTTTAGCTAAATCCCGTCCTTTTGTTAACAAATGCGATAGAGAATTGATAATAACGAGCGTAGGTGGAACTTTAGCTATGTAAAGAACTTAAAGAATAAGTTGTTGCCCTTTGAAACCATTCAATGCTTTTAATAAAAGTTGTGAGCTTACAGGATTATAGACGTCGATTATTGCTTCTCTCGATAAAACCACATTTCCACTGTAATTATAATCTGCGAACATTAAACTATGAAATGTCTATAAGAATGCGATTTCAAAATCTCTTTCTAATGATTGAATTTTGATTAAACTTTAATAGACTAATTTGAATATTGAACTATATTTAGAAGTTTAATCGAATTATTAAATCTATATTTTTATTATATAAATAGAACCTAAACCCTTCATATAATGAGATTTTTTTCGAATAAAAAAGTTTTAAATTTTAATTGATTTATTAAATTGTTCTACATTAAATATTTTGCATTTAATGTGGATTATTAATTAAACCGAAAACTATCATTTAATAGTTTAAAGCTGATTGAGAAATTAATAAAATTATTGAAGAACTATATAATTTCCAAAATGTTGGCGGATTTTTATTATTCGTAATTTTCTGAAGAAAAATATTAGTATTTCTTTCACGAGTGGAAAAAAATCGCGTGGTTAGCCTCATTACAATAGGGGAGTCTGGCATAAAATAGAGTTGGTCAATAGAAATATCAAAGAGAAACGAAATCCTTACACAAAAAGTTATGAATATTCGAATCAGAATCGAAATTGAATCTTTCTGAACGATCTTTCAAAGACTATTTAGACAACCTTTATTAAATTAATTACATCCGAAAAACTAATTATTCTCCACAAAAAGTGTAAAGGACTTTGATTATGATTTGCAATAATATCCCTGGAAAAAAATTTGCTTATGTGTAATTATTTCAAATAAAATGGCCGATCATCCAGTCATCATGCATCGCGTTGCATGATGAGATGAAATATTAATTTCTAAAGCACATAATATTGCGATGTTTGTTAATGAAATCAAATCACGCTTATTTAAAATAAGTGAAATAAGACAAATACGAAAAGTACTTTTGAATAAAAGCAAACATCTTAATCAGAATATATTAATTACTTTCAAATTAAAACGGATATATATTTTAAAAATCGTTAACTTTTTTTTCAATTTCGTTGTTGTTACAATATAAAAAGTAAATTTTTAATGCACAAACTTTTCTTTACTTTAGTAAAAATAAATACAGTAAAACCTGTGTAAACCGGAATCTCACGTTTCCGAATATTTTTTCCAGTTTGTCAGGTTTCCATTTTGAACAGGTTCTTTTTAAACATAGAAAACCATCCGTTCCGAAGATTTTCTTCCGTTTAGGATCGTTTCCTTTTTATTCAGGTTCCGTTTTGGACAGGTTTTACTGTAAATATTTGTTATGGGCATTATAATACTACAAACATTAATGTTTTTTTTCTATTTTAATCATATTTTTAACCATACTTTTACAGTACAATTATTCCTTAATAAAAGCAGAAAAAAATTGAAAACGATAAAGTAATAAATTCTTATTTTGAAATAAAATAATCACAAAATTGCAAAATAGTTACATAAGAATAATAATTATAAAGTCTATAATTTGTAAATGTAGAATTATTAACATATCTTAAAAAACTTTTCAATTTTTAAATATTTCTTATCGCCTTTCTTATTTAAAAAAATGGCATATTCCAAATGAAAACCATTAAAATTGCAATTCACTAAATTATTCCACAACGAAATTATAATGGAATAATTCAACAAATTACTCCTTTGTAGTAAAAAAAAATCCTTAATAGTTCAATAAAAAATTCTACAGAATTTCATAAGGCATATTATTAATAAAATAAAGTACAGAATGATAAATAAGATCGAATTATTAAAACTAATAAAATAAATGCCGAAATACAAGCGTTACGAAAAACACATGTAATTCGAGATAAATAACTTTACAGAAAATATTAATCTAAAATACATTTAAAATTGAAAAATAGAAAAATTTTAGTAAAATATGAGAGAATTTAATAAATGAAAGTTTACTTAGTTTTACATGTTTTAAAATATTGATTGAAAAATGTCTTTTCGACATAATAAAATTACAAGATCTCAGTTTTTGTTGGAAAGTAATGAACCCGTCAAACTATTCATGTAAATCGATAAATATTTATGTAAAAATGTAAATTGCGACGTATCTATTTATATTTTTATTTCGATTACACGATGAATTTTTTTTACAAACTAGATGTTTTTCCCCTCCAGCTTTAACTTATATTATACTGGTCTCAATTTTATCCATTACAGACTGATCTAATCCCGTATGTAATGTAATCGCTTAACGCGCTTAAAAAAATAATTAAATGAAATTCTTATCTAAATTATCTATGAGATATCAAAAGGATCAAGAACGGATTCAAATCCGGACTGATGGCGGATAGAAGAATCTTATCGCACAAGTCATGGACGTCCGCAGAGGGGGAAACGGAACACTTACCCCCATGGGATCGAGTAAAAATTTTACGCAAATTATAACCGTAAAAGCGATTGAGGTAACTTATACCCTCGATCATGGCATGCTTTGATGCAATACTTTATCTATAATCTACTTGTAAAAAATACCCAAAAATTTAAATAATTAATTAAATAACAATTTATTGATTTAATTATTTGTCTTTACCCTGGAAAATTTTCTGCGGACACTTATGGCATGAGTATTAAAGAATTTTGTTTTAAACTGTTGTTTGAAATAAATTACAGATAAAAAGCACACAAAGTAGATACTACGATGCAAAAATATAATTAAAATAAAATTCTAAACTTCATAATAATAATAAAATTATTTATTACTCATATTTCCATATACTAATATAAAACTTTTGAATCAATTTTCAATGTGATTAGAAATTCTATTGAATTTTTTAAATGGAAGATTGAATGAAGAATGATGACTAAAAATCAATCTTAGTTATCACCGACCGATATTCAATTATCTATTGTTTTTGTTACAGTATAAATTACATTCTGTCATGTTAATGTAATATATTTTAATATTTCAAACAGCTTAAAATAGAAGGTAGACAATTAAAAATAAGAGATCCAGCTATAAAAAATTAATTAATAAAAGAATTACAAAATTTATAATTAAAAAAATTCTGACATAAGATTATAACTCTAATTCTTTCCTTATTTAGTTAAAAAAAAATTAATATTTTTCGTTTTAATTTGATTAACACACCTAACAGAAGAAGAGAAAGATAAAAATGCAATAATTTTATCGACTATTCTAATTTATAATCTAATAAAATATTCAATTGAACTTTATGATAATCTTTCTTCTTTCTATTATTTTTCTGAATTAAATCTTCGTGATATGTGACATTGCGTGACGGACACAATCACGTGAGAAGGATCAAGTTGCCATGGTGACCATATGAAAAGAAAGTTTTCTGTTTATTAACAAAAATAATGTTCACTTTTTTAAATAAACAAATCAGTGTACACGAATTTCCATGCATTTTACATATTTTTCGCATAAATTATTGTTATTTCAAAACTTAATATATATGATTTTAAAAAGAAACTGTTTATAATTTTTGAAGTATTTAAAAAAAGTTTTTTCTTTTTTGGTTGAAGTTCATGTAATATGTAAATATCCGCAACATAAAAGAGAAAAATACTAATGAATTATTATGAAATTTATAAATTACTGTAGGCCTATATAATTAAATATAATTTAAGTTATAACAGTAATTTTATATTTTATAATATGAGAAAATTGTATAATTATAACTTGTCATATCTGGTTGTTATGAAAATTTAATTCCACTTCCAGTCATATATTTGTTGGCATTTTTTATGCGAGAAGTTTTATTTCCTTTATAGATGATGATAACAATTTCTGTAATGAAAAATTTATTCATTTAAATATCAGGATTCAAATAGTTTTATGAATATTCGTAGGCATTAGTCCTCTTAGTTATAAATTTTATGACAAGTTCAAAATAACACAATAAATTTAAATACATTTGTTAGTTAATTGCTTAATCAATTAATTTAATTAAATCATTTTAATTAAAAAATTAAAAAATAGTGAGTCAAAATTTTATATAAACATTCCTTAGATGTAAAATAACCATTTAAAATAATATTTTAAGATAAATTAATTCTTAAATAATCTTGAAAGAAATTCAAAATTTGTAATTATTTTCTAGTCTTAAATTTATTTTAAAAAACATTTTAATTTTCCTAAAAAAATTTTAGAGATTAAAAATTTCGTTATATAGATTTTAGATCAATCTTGAAATTAATTTACAACGTTTATTGATGCAAAACAAATTACTAATCAATAATTTAATTTATAAAATTTTTCAACAATTCACGGCAAAAAATTATTCGAGATTGATAATCATCTATATCCAATTTTTTTTCCAGATAAATTGTTTTACAGGCTCAAAAGTATAACATTTAATATTATAAGTTATTATAGTTAAGATAGCGTTAATTTAAGAAAATTTTTAATAATATTTTAAAAACAGTAATATTAAAATATAACTTAAATATAAAAATGTACTTAAAATTTATTTTAGAATATCTTATTACTCAGATTTTTCAGATTTCTCTTATTGTAAGAATTTGTGAAAAATTACATTATGTGAAGCTTACTTTTAACTATTGCTTCTTATAATTTTTTTGTGTGTAATGATTTTATTTTCAGGATTATTTATTTATTTTTGAGGAGATAATTAACTCAAGTCTAAAGACTTTACTGATGTAATTTAGAATTTAAAAATCACATGACTTCCGGTTCGGATTGTAAGTTCATATATAGTTAATCAGAGCCTCAGACCCCGAACCTTTCCATGTCTTTTCTCGATTTTCATCAATCTAACTTCGTTTTCGAGATTAATAAAGGGCGAGCAGACGGACGTACGGACGGACATCTATAGGTCTGCAATTTGAAAACTGCAACGCAAAAATGGAGGGAAATATATTTAATGAAAATAATAATAGAATTGGTTCGTTGATCACCATAAATACGAATTAATTCGGAAACCGTAAAACAGATTAAGTAATTAGATTTCTCACAGCAATAACATTGTCTACTAACGTTATTACAAATGATATTTAAATTGTGTTAATAGTATATTACGAGTTTAATTTATTAAAATAAGCAATTTGTATATTTGTAGTAAATATTAATTGAATTTGAAGTTTAAACATTCTAATACATTTAATTAAAGAAGAATATATCAGACAAACTTTAATATTCTTTGAAAACTTCAATAAAGATAAATAAGTAACAAAATTTTTCTACATTTTATGCTTATATATTAGACGATTGCCTAAATTTTTATAGACTTATACGGAATGTTTAAAGTTTTTTGAAGTATATATTTATATCCATAAAATTTAAAAATTTAATTTAATGGTATTCACCGATGCGCTTCTAAATAAAATTATTTTAGTAGGCAACATTGTAACTTTAAACATTTTTGTAGATTTAAAACTTATTTTGACTTTAATAATTCTTTCTATTCTTATGAAGAACATTACAAATGATTAATTATTATTATTAAACTTTTAATTTGAAGAGAAAGTTATTTAATAGATGCTTTAAGCATGGATAAGATTTTTTTTAAATTAAAAAATTAATTCTTACGTATAATTCGATTATAAATATTGATTATAAAGAAACTTGATTCTCTATTCTTTTTCTGTAGCTAAATTAGGATAAAAGTATAATTTACATAGATTTTTTTCTATCAGTTCTCATCGGAAAAATGAAACTTCTTAAAGTATAAATTAGTTAAAAGGAAAGTTCTGAAAGCATGAATTATTTATTATTAATATAAATATTTATATATTAAATACCTATATATATATATTATAAAAATTCTATTTAATATGTTAATATACACATTATATTTTAATGAGAGAAAATATATATAACACAAAGTTTATCATGTTCTACATGATCATGTTTACTAAAATATTTTATAATACATATATATACAAGTATTTCTTGCAATTTCGTTTAAATATGATAATTTGAATATTAAATAAATTGAATATTTTATAAATAATTATTGCATTAATTGCATGTTTAATTAAAAATAGTCCATAATTCTAGTTAAGATTTAATTTAAACGTTTTAAAATGTGTTTTTTAAAAAGAAATAAATTAAAATAAAGGATAAAAATAATCTTTACAAATATATAATCTATAATTAAAAAAATTAAAATTTGGACGAAATAATCTTTACTACATAGAGTAATGACATTCATCTTGTTTATTTCCATTGAGTTTGGTATGTGTGGAATTTAATGAGTTTAATAAGTGTCGAAACAAGCTCCAGTGTTTCTAGAAAAACTGAATGATAAATATATGAGATCATTTCAGCCGTCTGCTAATTAGATTCTGAATACCTTGCAATTGTAATTTTACTGACTGCTATGCAATTAAGGAAATAATCATGACACTTTAACACTTCTAGTAAGGAGGATGAATGTTTTTCCCCCTTCCTCTTCTTTAAAAATGTCTAAAATAAACTTTAAATTTTTTTAAATGAATACTCTTAAAATTTAAACCTATTTGTTTTCAGTTCGTAGACCTTAAAGTATGTTTTTAGAATTTATTATAAACATTTGCAAGTTAATAAATTCGGGTTATCATATTTGTAAAAGCATTTAATTTTTATCTTTTTTAAGTAATGTTAATGAATTTTTGTTAAATATTTAAGAATATAAAAATAATACTATGATTATTTTATGGATTATAAATGAACAAATATTTTAAAATTATTTTAAATATAATTTTTTTATGATCAACATATTTATTTTATTGTTATTAATTAAGTATACTTAACATTAAGTTATTGAAATATATTAGCTTATTAAAGATAAAAATCTTTTAGAGAATGGAGATTTAAACAGAACTAATATCAAATAATCGAATGAAAATTAATCTTTTGATGTAAAATACTATAATATATTATTGGTTTTCCTAACTTTCATTAAATGACACTGTATTGAGGTCAAATAATATTGTATTAAATGAAACTAGGAAAGAGATATCTTTCCCAGTTTCCATTTAACAAAGTATTAGTTTATATGATCTCTTTCAATGAAATGTAATTCAAAAATACTTGGAAACGACCATCGAAAATATAATGATATCTTTATTTAATCAGTATCGTTTAAACTGGAATGAAGTTTTAGATAATGAACGTTTATAATAAGTATACACACGATCAGTATACGACTGTAAAAATATTCGCAACTCATCACAATATAAAATAACTTTGAGTAAAGCATTTATAATTAATTTAGACAATTCATAAAAAGGATTATTCTAGAAAAATGTTGTGTAACTTCATTAAGTATAGATTCATAATAATTCTCGATAAATCAGTTCATGTTCGTGTTAGGTACATCTTGTTCCCGCCTGTCTATTTATAGGGTTGCGTGATAATGTAGGGAGTAGTGGCATTAAATGGAACTACTCGTTAGAATACCGACACTTTGGAGAAAATAAATTACCTATGTAACCAACCGCTGATGTTATCAACTCAATAGAACCCCTGTCAAACAGTCATTCTGTATGGTTTCTTATCTCTACAGGAAAGATATCATTATAGGGTCAACCATATTCTTATGATCGATAGATTTGTGGTAATTATTCTTTATGAAATGTGATTATTTTATTATCGCTTTAGGAAACTAAATTTTAGAAAGTGTCGAGTGCCTTTAAGGATAGTTTTTTTTATACATATACACAGTTCAAACTTTTTTTTGCAAGCAGAAAAAAAATTCAAATCAAATAAACTAATTTGTTGATATTTAAATATGCTTATCGATAAATTTTATTTATCAAAATACTATTGAAAATTTTGAAAATTATAACTTAAATACTGCAGAAAGATTCGCTTAATTATCCAATAATTAAAGGAAGATTTTTACAAAATATTCGTAACTGAATTAATTTCTATTTTATAATTCACTAATAACAAATTATCATATTATAAATTTTAATATTAATAATATATAATGGGAATTATATATAATAAGATCGATATGATAGAAGAGACTGCATCATGAACACAGAAGAAAAACTCAAAAGATCGATAAGTCGTAAAATCGTGCCTTTTACGCTCTTTAATAAAAGAATGACGTCATTTTCTATTATTTAATAACTCCTTGGCCAAAGCACTACCAATAACTACTACTCGCGCATAATTTATAAACTAATAAACAACTTTTTTTTCAATATTTGACACTAGCTTATTTAAAACTTATTTAAATTTCAAATAATAGTGTAAACATGAAACCCTGCATTGATTTAAAAAAAAACTTTTTCAATCAAAATAATAAGCAAAATTAAGTATTAATCAAATGTTTAATGTCATATTATCTTTCATATTAGACTTTAATTTCATATATTATTTGAGATTTTAAATTAAAATCTGAAAGAGCAAGAAAAAAGTAAATTTTTCATTTCTTACTTTTTATTTATATTACGAGAAGTAAATGTCTTCTGCTTAACTTTTTTTTTATAAAAAATTTATATTATTCAGCTAAATTGTTTCTGAAAAGTAACTCGTATATAGAATGCTGTACATAATTTATTATATTAAATTACAAAAATTAGATTTTCTTCAATTAATTCTATTGAAAAAAAAAACGTTTAACTGAATTTTTAAAAAATTTAATCCTGTAAATATTAAGATTTAAAGCCACTTCGACAGAAAATCTCAAAAATAACATTAATATTGAGAGAAAATTTTAAGTTTAAGTATTTAAACATAAAAAGAAACTGAAGAACTATTCGTCTATCCTAGATGAAAACTTTAAAAATAATAAAAATATACTTAACATTACAAGAAATTTTAAGCAGTGATTTCAAGAGGTAATCTTATGCGATATTTACTCGAGAATATTTTTCGAAACTCTTAAATTAAAATTTATTTGAGATAGTTTATAGCTATATATTTGAATGTAGACTTGGGTAATACGCTATATTATGTTTTAACGAAGCAGAAATTATATATTATTTAAATATATAATTTTAATAAAAAACACAGTCTTAAATTTAATTATATTTATTATATCAAATTTTGATTATGTTCTAAATTACAATTAAAAAAGAAATAATCTCAGAAAAATAATTTTAAGTTATATAGTATTTACTAAATTTAAATATTTATTTGAAAATATGTAAAATAAAATATAATNACTTTTGAATAAAAGCAAACATCTTAATCAGAATATATTAATTACTTTCAAATTAAAACGGATATATATTTTAAAAATCGTTAACTTTTTTTCAATTTCGTTGTTGTTACAATATAAAAAGTAAATTTTTAATGCACAAACTTTTCTTTACTTTAGTAAAAATAAATACAGTAAAACCTGTGTAAACCGGAATCTCACGTTTCCGAATATTTTTTCCAGTTTGTCAGGTTTCCATTTTGAACAGGTTCTTTTTAAACATAGAAAACCATCCGTTCCGAAGATTTTCTTCCGTTTAGGATCGTTTCCTTTTTATTCAGGTTCCGTTTTGGACAGGTTTTACTGTAAATATTTGTTATGGGCATTATAATACTACAAACATTAATGTTTTTTTTCTATTTTAATCATATTTTTAACCATACTTTTACAGTACAATTATTCCTTAATAAAAGCAGAAAAAAATTGAAAACGATAAAGTAATAAATTCTTATTTTGAAATAAAATAATCACAAAATTGCAAAATAGTTACATAAGAATAATAATTATAAAGTCTATAATTTGTAAATGTAGAATTATTAACATATCTTAAAAAACTTTTCAATTTTTAAATATTTCTTATCGCCTTTCTTATTTAAAAAAATGGCATATTCCAAATGAAAACCATTAAAATTGCAATTCACTAAATTATTCCACAACGAAATTATAATGGAATAATTCAACAAATTACTCCTTTGTAGTAAAAAAAAATCCTTAATAGTTCAATAAAAAATTCTACAGAATTTCATAAGGCATATTATTAATAAAATAAAGTACAGAATGATAAATAAGATCGAATTATTAAAACTAATAAAATAAATGCCGAAATACAAGCGTTACGAAAAACACATGTAATTCGAGATAAATAACTTTACAGAAAATATTAATCTAAAATACATTTAAAATTGAAAAATAGAAAAATTTTAGTAAAATATGAGAGAATTTAATAAATGAAAGTTTACTTAGTTTTACATGTTTTAAAATATTGATTGAAAAATGTCTTTTCGACATAATAAAATTACAAGATCTCAGTTTTTGTTGGAAAGTAATGAACCCGTCAAACTATTCATGTAAATCGATAAATATTTATGTAAAAATGTAAATTGCGACGTATCTATTTATATTTTTATTTCGATTACACGATGAATTTTTTTTACAAACTAGATGTTTTTCCCCTCCAGCTTTAACTTATATTATACTGGTCTCAATTTTATCCATTACAGACTGATCTAATCCCGTATGTAATGTAATCGCTTAACGCGCTTAAAAAAAATAATTAAATGAAATTCTTATCTAAATTATCTATGAGATATCAAAAGGATCAAGAACGGATTCAAATCCGGACTGATGGCGGATAGAAGAATCTTATCGCACAAGTCATGGACGTCCGCAGAGGGGGAAACGGAACACTTACCCCCATGGGATCGAGTAAAAATTTTACGCAAATTATAACCGTAAAAGCGATTGAGGTAACTTATACCCTCGATCATGGCATGCTTTGATGCAATACTTTATCTATAATCTACTTGTAAAAAATACCCAAAAATTTAAATAATTAATTAAATAACAATTTATTGATTTAATTATTTGTCTTTACCCTGGAAAATTTTCTGCGGACACTTATGGCATGAGTATTAAAGAATTTTGTTTTAAACTGTTGTTTGAAATAAATTACAGATAAAAAG
>NW_019386893.1:11186-21001 GCF_000671375.1 Centruroides sculpturatus | reverse complement strand
GACACGCAACGGAGAAAAATTTCAACACGGGATAAATTAATATATTTTTCCGTACATAATTGGTTATCTGAAAAATAAGTTATCTGAACAACCCCAGTCCCCAATTGATTCGGATAAACGACGCTCTACTGTACTAAGATTTACTCCAATGTTTTAAGAAAATACAAAATTTGAATTATTTGGCTTTAAATTGTTAAATAAAATAAATGTGGCTTTTTTCAATTGTAAATAACTTATTTTTAAGTAATGCCTCATAGGATTCACTGAAAAGCAGTTGGCAACCCTAGCTAGCAGTCAGTTTCCTTTGGAAATGAGGTTGTAGAGGAAGTTTGATCACAATAGTTTCAAAACTTTTACTGAGGGAATGCTATGTAGAAGCTATCTATACTTGAGCAGTTCTTGAAATTTATGTTTGCAGGATTTGGAATTGGTCACTATTTTAATTAAAAGTCAATTTTTTCATTTGTCATTATTTTTGCAAAATGTCATTAAGAGTCTATTTTGGAAAGATGTTACTGTACAGTATTTATTTTACTATTTAATATATACCTTTTACAACTTTTTGAGAAACTGAGAAATGAAATGTGCATTAGATTCAAAGAATAAGTAATGAGCTTGGAAGCAAAGCATGTTAAGTGACATTAGTATCATTTTCAGTATTATAGCATGTTAAACTGTATGTTGAACAGATTTAACTATGGTTAATTGATTTTACTTTATTTGAGCATCACTCTTCTATTGAAATTTTGCTGATTCTAATAGTGAAATTTATTTAAATTAACAAGTTTTACATGCTATAAAATTTTAATTTACAGTTACAGGACAATAAATATGGATTTTATTTTTTAGGAAATACTAGATTTCATAATAACAAATAATTATTTTTTTATGAAAACAGTAGTTTGATCATGTTCATATAATTTATATAGTTTGATATGTTCATATAATTTATATGTAATATCTACATATAGTAGTTTGATATGTTCATATAATTTATATGTAATATCTACATATACAAAGCTAAAAGGTATTAGAGACAGCCTTTGTTATAAATGATTTGTGATAAATTATATTTGAATAAGTTTGAATTTTCTATGTTTTTAAGTTTTCATTTTGTTTGTATCTGTAAAAAGTAGGAAAGTTGTTTTATTTTTTAATTTTAATCGTTTTATTTTTTAATTTTAATCGTTTTGATTTCAATAAAGCAGTATTTTTGTTTGCTTGATTTTTGGAGTGTTAATAAGTATTCTGTAGTTTGATTTTGTTTTTATTAATGTTTGTTAGAATAAATTATGTCTGAATTCATTTCACAAGTTTCAGGCTAAAGATTATTTTAATAAGTAATGTTATTTAATTTTTTATTGATAAAATATTCTGATTCAGCAAGAGTAATATTAATAAAACTAAATTTTTAATTACAGTAAAATACTGTAATTGTTTTTTCAAAATTACAAAAGATTTTTCTGATATTTGTTATTTTAATTATGAAAATATCTATTTTTAAAGCATCCATTAAATCTATTGGATAAAATTTCCAATTGGAATCAAGAAATAAAAAAGAAATTGCTAATTTTATGGTATTTTGAGGAACAATTGAAAGAGAGATACTGCAGATTTCTCAAAGCCCTTGAAACTTTGACACATGATTCTGTTGAAAAAATTCAACAAAAAGCAGTAATAGTAATGGCTGATCTTTTAATAAATAATCCTGAACAAGAAGAGGTTAGTCTGTTTATTTATAAATTTTACCAATTCATTAATTGCATTTTATTTAGATTTTAATATTTTTCAGTATTTGTTGGAAACATTGGTAAATAAATTAGGTCATCCTGTACGTGCAGTTGCAGCAAGAGTTTGTCATCTTCTAGGCCAATTAGTCAGTCAACATCCAAATATAAAAAATGTTGTTGTCAAGGAAGTTGAAAGATTATTATATCGCCATAATATTTCTCAACGGGCACAATATTATGCATTATGTTTTCTTAATCAGGTAAATATATTTTATAACCTTTTATATCTTAAATTTAAAAATACTCTAACATCACTAATATTAAAGAAGTAAGAATTTGTTTATGATCAATATTGGTGACAGTTGTTATTATTAGTCATAAAGCAGTTATAATTATTATATTTTGTTTCACCTAAGAATGCATTACATCAAAGCAACCCTTCTCTCTGTATTTGTATCATTCCACAATGAGCTAACTCTCCGTGACTTGTAAGCTCACTTTGGCCAAAGGCAGTGAGTAACCAATTGCCTGTAGCTAAAGTGTACAGTTTTGTAGTCATTGGCTATGTGCCAATGATTGTACAGTCATTTGTATCACAATGCAATCTACCTGTAATTGTAAATAATTGGTAAATATTAAGCATTGTATTTATTGGTGAAACAGAGTATAGTACAATAGATACTCATTCAGTTTATTATTAAAATTTTGTTATTAACTCTAATCTTGCTTGTCTGTATTATTGATTTTCATCCAGAATAGAAAAATTGTCATAAATGTGAATAAATCAGAAAGTTACTTACAATGTTAAAAATACACAAAAATATTATGTAGCATGTTTTTTTAATCATGTCCAGTATATTGTATTTCTACACAATGTCAGAACATGGAGTGGAATTATATTTTTGCTATGATACAGGTAAGATTTTAGCTAAGTTGACTAAAAGCAAAACTCAAAAAGTCCCACAAATTTCACTTTTTTACTTCAGACTCATCCAAGGCTGCACTGTCATACACCACCTACTTTAAACCCAAAATGGTTTAAAGCACATTTTTGCCAGGAAGCCGTCTCGTTGCTGACAGTTACTTTTTAATAGTTAAAGTTTATAGGTTAAGGTTTAAGGAAAACCTGACATGTTAGGATTTTGTGGAAGTTGAAGATCATGTCTTTAGGAAAAAAACGTCTGGACAACATATTCGTGGTCAATGTGTGAGACTTTAGAAGATATTGGACTTCAAATTTCTTATTATGTTGCTTCTGGTTTGGATGTACAGTATGTGCCAAAATTCAAAATACCTTTCTGAAATTTAAAATACTTTTTCAAATAGGCACTACTTGCAGCAGGCCTAACCAAACATAAGCTATATGTCAAGAATTTTCCATTCAAAAACATGCAGATACTAGGGGAATATGTTAATTGATTTTTTTTTATTTGCTAGTTTTTGTATTTGTGAATTTTCATTATTTTCAAAACTAATAAAAGCAATGAACTATATAGTTAGGTTTAGATGCTACTGAAGACATGAGAGAAGACCAGAAAGCATGTGTTGTAATGCTGAATTTCCAGGTATTTTGAAATTTTGATCCTTTTTTTTCTTTCTGAGGTTTTTTACAATTGAAGATTGTCTAATTTTGGGGACAATATCTTGTGACCTCTCATGAATTGACTCTATGTTGTTTAGGCTTGTTTTTGTTCATAAAGACATGATATACAATTACTACAGGATCTCAACTACATCAAGTCAACCCTTCAATTGAGCTGTTTATGGAGCTATACAATTATTACATTTTGGAAATGTTTTTGGTCATGTGAACCTCATTTGATAACATAGATAATAAACAAATTCCAGATGTTTACAATGTTGAAATGTATATGAAAATGCAACAACTTTACAGAAAATAAAGTATCATCATGTCATGTACTGTACAGCAATTGGTAACTGGATGCATGAAAAAGCTACATAAATTGATCTTGTGATTGTCAATTAATTTTAAATAAACGTATTGAAAAATTGGAACACAAAATTGAAATTAAAAATTGTTTTTCAGAAGACTTTGTTTGGGAACCAAATGGATTGTTACAAGAAAATTATTGTGAATCTGAAATTGTTAATTTTGGAATCTGATAATATTTTTATACCTTACAATGAGTTCTTAGAATTGTTTGTTGATGAAATAACTGTATTTGACTTGAGTTAGATAGACCAAAATTTAATATTTAATTTTCACTCATATTTTGATAGTATCTCAGAAAGCATTTTGAAATCACATAATAAGGCTGAGGACTGTAGCAAGTCATAAGTTTTAAATATTTCTTCACAGTAGTTTTTAATCTAAGGTTCCTGAAGTACAGCAAAACTGTGGTTTTCAGTTGCTCCTCATTCTTGAATCTTTTTTCCACATAAGAAGTTCTTAAACAGATTAAAGATGTGGAAATATGGGTTTAAACTATGTACTGGGTGGCTTGAAAAGAACAAGTAGGAAGCTAGCCACTTGTGCATTTCAAGCCAAATTTTTGTCTGGTTTGGTATGTGAAATCATGCTCTATTATGCAGAAGTCTCATTCCAGTGCTTAACTTTCCTGGCCTCCACAAACATTGCATGCAGATGAAAGAATTTCACAGTATATTGTATTCTTGATTTTGTGGAAGAAGTTCACACAAGAGGAGGTTATCATAATCCCAGAATATTAAAACCGTTTTCTTCTTGGCAGATGACTGAATCTTGAATTTTTTATAAACTTAAGAATCTGGATGTTTTCACTTATTTAAAATTTCTTTTGAATGCATGGTAAAGTGATAAATTCATGATTCACTTCCTGTAATAATGTTTTTAATCAGTAGTGACCAGACTTATCAATTGGTGGGCCAAATTGCACACAGGTCATAGATAGGTTGGCCACAAACATTTTATTCCATGTATGAAAAAGTAGACCTGTTTTCTATAAATAATGTGTCAAATATAATTGCAGGCTGGGTTTGGTCCAAGCTATAGTTTTGGCACCATTGCTTTTAATAAAAGAGCTTCAACATGGTTGGCTGAGGCTTTCAATTGAAGCAACCATTTTTTCATTATTATATTAGTCAGTATTTTTGGAATCCGCCAAACAAAATCTTTACAAAACCCTAACTTATTATTGTATGAACAGTGCTCTTTGGAATACCTATCTGTTCAGCAATTTTATGAACTTTCACTTTTCAGTCTGTCAAAAGCAAACCTTCAACAACAACAAAATTCTCTCTTGTGTTTGAGGTCCTTGATCTGCTTCTTTGTTGTTCCAGATCATTCTTCAGTTCTGTTTGGTCATCACTGAATTTATGGTATTTTACTGGCATTTTTTTCAGCTTAAAACATTATGATTAATTAACTTGCAATGAATCTTGCTTTGATTAGATACCTTTTACCTGCAAAAGTTAGATAACAAATCTTATTTCAAACTTGGAATACTTTTCAATAACATTATCCAATTTGCTTGCTTGTCAAACTAAGGCTAATAAGCAGAGAACAACAATTCTTTGATTGTTACTATTCCTCTCCCTTATTAACCAATAAATATTTTTGATGTCACAGATGTGCATGCATACTGTACTGTTAACATAGCTTTACCATAACTATGTATACTATCAGATGACTCTTGTAATTGTAATTTGCCAATTTAGTTTCAAAAAATGTAAACACTAACAAAATCAGTCCTGATGGATTTTAAAAGCTTTAAAAATGGAATTTTTTAGTGAATACATTATATGCAAATGGTCAAAAATAAAAATGCCAAAATATTTAGGGATTTGGATATTTTCATTTAGATTATAAATGTTTGGAACATTTTTCTCATCAGATAGTAGTAGTTCATTCTTTACTGAGGTCATATATACATGAACACAGTTATGTGCAAAACATTCAGAGATATTATTTCTAAACTGTTTTATTATTGGAAAATTATAAAATTAGAGAGATTGTGGCCAACATTTTCAGCCCAAAACGTGAACGTTGGACGTCGAGCGCCACCATCTGGCAGTTCTAGAAGGTCGACAATGGCGTTCGCTACGTCTAGCATAACGAGAAGAAGTTTGGCTTAAACTTCTTCATTTTTTTTGTATTTGGGGTTAAAATTATGACTTATTTTATTAAAATAATGATTATTTAAGCATTTATGAATAATATTGTACAGAAACAGATGATTTTAATCCAGAAATTATTTAATTATTCAATTTTTTGGCAAGTGATGTGAAGTGCCTATAGAATTTATATATATTTGTGTTCATGATAGCTTATCATAATTCTGTAGGAGTAGGTTTGTTCTTTCACAGCATCTTCTACCAACAACAATGTAATACGTTTGTAAATTTTTTAAAAATAATTTCCCAAGCTGCTTTTGGATTTACATGAGCCACTACATCCCTCAACAAAAGTATAAGGTAGTCCTATCATCCTATCATACAGTAGGAGACATGACGCTAATTAAAAATAATTATTTAATGTTATTAAACATCCTATAAATACTTTAAAATAGTTTAATTTGTTTATTTACCTTCGCTTGTTTGTTGTTAAATGTTTCTGCCATTTTTCAACAATATGCCATGAGTCAGTGCACGACGTGAACATGTGGTGCAATGTGTTTTACTTTTTGTTCAAATGTCAAATGTGTACTTCTGCTTGCCATGCAAGTTTAACGTTTGAACTTCGGCTGCAACCTCTCTATTAATTTAAGCTTTTAAACTTTGTGTAGCATATCAAATGTTTGTATAATTATTACATATATTGAGATAAAATTATAGTACTACTAGCTGTTACCCGCGACTTCGTCAGCGGAGGNCAAGCAATTTTATATATTTAGATTTACTTTTTAACTATCTTTTATAAGTTTTAATTTATCACATTGTTAATTAATCATGTTTGCTTAAAAAATTATTATGTATTTGTTATATTTTATATTTCAGCTTCTTTTATGTCCAGAAGATAGTTTGTTGGCTTCTCGTCTTATTCGAATTTATTTTGGATTTTTTAAAGCCTGTACAAGAACAGGTGAAGTTGAAAATAAAATGATGAGTGCCTTATTGACTGGAGTAAACAGAGCTTTCCCATTTGTTAAAGATGACAAATTAGTGTTAATTGAACAAATGGATACTTTGTATCAAATAGTTCACTTAGTCAGTTTTAATATCAGCATCCAAGCTCTTATGTTGTTGTTTCAGGTATATTTTTTATTATAAAAATAGCAAAATAATTTATTCATAAATAAATAGAAGTAAAAACCTTGTGTTGAAAGTTGCAGTCGTATCTTAATTAATGTTATCCTATATTGATACATAGGCTTGAAACTATGAGGAGCTGAGTTTTGGCTAACTTTTTTAAGATCATAGAGTTAATTCAAAAAGTTATTTTTTATATGATTATTATACTTGGAAACATTTAAAAGTTTTAAGATAAACGTAATTTTATTAGTATGCTTTTATGGCTTAATATTATTATGTTGCTTTAAATTCATATTAATATTGTTTAAAAAAATAAATATCCATTAATTATAAATTATTCATTATAATTAATTTTTAAATTTTTTAGGTTCATGGTTTAGATGAAACTCTATCAGATCGATTTTATGTGGTTTTATATAAAAAACTATTAGACCCAGGATTAAGTCATTCTACAAGACAGACAATGTTTCTGAACTTAATATATCGTGCTTTAAAACGAGATCACATTGAACAGAGAGTTAAAGCATTTGTTAAAAGATTATTTCAGGTATAATGCTTTAAATATTATAATACAGTAGAGCACTCGATTATCCGAATACTGATCAACTGAAACATCAATGTTAACCGAAAGCATTCCAGTCAGCAAATTCAAATTTCCGCTAGGGCTGTGGTGTTGCAAACTCTTCCCCTCCATGCCAAACTGAACTATAGGCTTAGTTTAATGTATTACATTGTGTAAGGTATGTATTTATAAGACATGTGATACAAATTATATAAAGAAAAGTTTTGTGTTTAATATATTTTTTTGTAAATGATCAGTTATCCTAACAACCCTAGTCCTGAATTGTTTCGGATAATCGATGCTCTACTATAGTTTTAAAAATATGCAATTAATAACTTAATTCAAGATATGTTAATATGCTCTTACTGTTTCTATTTTAAAATGGTTCCTTAAAGCTAAAATTATGCTGCTGATTTTTATAATTATAAATTTATATGTTTGTTTAAAAATATTTATATAAATGCTTTTATTAACAAAAAAAATAAACAATTAAAATAGATTATTTATGATACTATGTTATAGATTGATAACTTTTAAAGCATTTTAAAAATTCATTTTCTAATTATAAATTACTTAAAAATCAAAACAATTAATGATTATATTTTCAATTGTTACAGTAATATTTCAGTGAGTATTAAAGTATTACTGTATATGTAATTAGTAAAGGATAGGATTTTAGAGTGCTAAAGAAGTTTAAAAATGGGATGTAAAGTGATAAATAAAAAGCAAAAATGGAGAAAAGAAGTAGTGCTAAAATCATGTTAAGCATCTATCTCAAGTAAAAATTTTTATTTAAATTGCAGGATACAGTATATTTCTCACAGGTCATTAATTTTTATACTATACTTTCATACAATTGTCACTTAAATCACAATCATTTGTCAAAAGGAATAAATTAACTTGAATAATGGTAATCATTTCCAAATTTTCAAATGTAAAGTTTCTGTGTTTACATGAAAAATATCTTTGTATGCAGCAAAAGACATTCAACATCCAAAGATGTTAGCAGCAGATACGGTGTCTTAACTTGAAATTCTAAATCATTGCATTCCACAACCTTCTTTAAGTCTGGATTCTAGCAAGGCTCTTCTCAAGTTTTTGCTTGACAAATTCATCTAACTTACTGAGAAAAACAGTTCCCACTGCTTTTCTTTTTGAAGATGCTTCCTTTCTAATTTGGTGATTGCATCAACAACAAATTTGTATGAATATACAGCAGACAGTCCTTCCTGAACACTAGTGTCCGAAACTAAGTTGTTAATTTGACCAACTGCAGCAGAATCAGAATCTTCTATATGCAGAACAAAGTTTTTGATTTTCTCAAAATATTTGCAATAGAAAATACAAGCCCTTATCCGTGTTCTCCATATTGTGATGACTGATCAGGTGGCAGGGGAAGTTGTTATTTCATTATACAAAGCAACTCTTACTTGAGCTTTCTTTAAAACTTTTTTCGTCTTTTTTTTCAACTTTTTCAGTTCACTTTTTTCTGAAACTGAGGAACATAACCTGATGTAAAATGACAACTGTGTATACAGGGATTATATGTTGAATTTTGAAATGGAATTATTTCTAGAAAAATAAAGCAATACAAATCCACCTAAACAAAATGGAGAAAAGAAAAAAAATGATTATTTAGTTTGACAAAATCATTATAAAAATTATGATAGAATTAATTCTAAATGTTATTTTCTTATTTTATTTTGATATACAGTAGAACCTCTATTATCCGGACTAATTGGGGATGAAGGTAGTCCGGATAAGGAAAAATCCGGATAATCGAAAAAATACTTTAATTTGTCTTTTAATGATAATACAATACGTTTTCTTTTCGATGACATATCGGTAATATTAAAAGTAAATACTGTATTTAAATCGTGATCAGATTTTCAAGAAACAAACGTTCGTATTGAATTTGTACTACTACTGACCAACGCTAACAGACTACCTATTGTTTAAAAGGCCCTCTGGCGGCTCAAGAATAAGGATTTTATAAAATAAAAAGCAGTTGAAACTGCATTTTTATGAATAAAAATTTGACAAACTATCATTTTATGACGAGTAAAATATTTTCGTCGCGTTCGCGGCTTTTAAGTAATGCATAAACCTTCGAAACGCGAGGCCCTTCGGACCGCGAGGCATAGGCGGTGGCCCACGTCGTCCATGCCTTACGCCGCCCTTGGTCATAGAAATGATTTAATTTGAATATAAATTATTTATAAATACGTTTGTCAAGTTATATTTTTATTACGACGTAAAATATATTTAAGAGTTTACGACCACTGTGCTGGGTGAGACGTTGTTGAAACAAAAAAAGTTATGCATTCCATCAC
>NW_019386893.1:0-10747 GCF_000671375.1 Centruroides sculpturatus | reverse complement strand
AATTTTTTTTTTTTTTTTTTTTTTTGGCAAATTAGACAATAAACATTATAGCCATATCTAAGATGTTTTAACCATTTAGCAAAATACTACCAATAGTTTAATCCCTTTATATTTAACAAATAAGTCAATTTAAAGACTCTAGCATTACATAATGTTTTTGTAAACACCCCACCCATCCATATCTGCATTATGTAATTTATAGATAGCCCCCAAATGTTTGTCCAATAAAAAAATTAATGATGGATTTTAAAGATTTATGATTTAAATTATTTTTTAAAATAAAATTCAAAATCAGTTAGATATTCAAAAATATTAATAAATAATTTAAAAATTTTTTTGATTTAGTGCACTTATATTACCTTCTAGAAAGATATAAGTTTAACAAGCATTTTCAATGTATATTACAATTATTTTAATATATTTCCTGGTCTTATATACAGTAATTACATAGATTATAACTGTTCTGAATATATAAATATTGTAAAATAGGAGAAATGCTTTATTCTTTCAATTTAATTGTTTTATTAAATTGTATTCACATTTTATTTATTCTGAAATAAAATAAAATAATAACTAATAACTTTCCTGAAAATATAACAATATGCACTTTTAAAAATTCATAAAAATTTTAAATCATTATTTTACCTGATGAATGCGATATAAGCAGACTGCCACCACATGTGCACACCAAGATGCATTGCTACCACATGTACAGTTGCATTTAGTAATTCGACGTCTGTCAAATGTAACTGCTACATTGTATGAACCTTTAGAAACTCCCAAGGTCTGAGGTGGTGTAACCGTAGCACTCAAATGAAAACCTGGAAATAAATTAATTATTTAATTGATAAAATAAATTAATAAATTTTTAAAACAAAATCTGCATAAAAAACATCCTATTCTGTATAATTTAATAATCCATTATAATTCAAAGCTGTACAGTTATATACACTAATACTATAATAAAATAAACATTAATAACTATAAACAACAATTAACACCTCAATACCACTTCCAGCAGTCAAAAGATTTTAATAATCTAACGTTTTTGGCCGTCTTTTAGAGGCCGAAAACGGAACCACAAATATGATGTGTCGAAGCAGAAGTATAGTACTGCTCTAGCACGGTATGCTACCAAACCCGGGATTTCCCCATGTTGGGATGAGGCTACTCTTGTACATAGGGTCTTCGACCGACACGACTTACGCTCGTTGGAGGCTATTGAGATTTATATAGAAACCATGAAGGGAGACTGCATCAACTCCGCTTATATTCCGATTCCACAATCGTGGAAATATTATTTACATTGCCACAAAGCACAACAATAATCGGATGTGTAATTATTTTTAATCTTTCTGCTTTGTATAAGAAAACAAAGCGTTTACATCACGCTAATTTTCACAACTATATAATAATAATTGATGTATAGCAGTATTGTAAAACAAATCGTTTACACCGTGCTAATTTTCACAACTCTACAATAATAATTTATGTATAGCATTATTTTAAAATAAAAATTTTTTTGTGTTGTAAGCGTAACGATTTTTATATCGTACGCATCGTTTAAATATTTAAAAGTTTGGAACACAGCTGTATTCGATTATTAGAATCCTTCAAAAGATAGAACTGTTTTTTAATGTTTCATCCTGAGGAGGGCCTCTAAAAGACGGCCGAAAACGTTAGATTATTAAAATCTTTTGACTGCTGGAAGTGGTATTGAGGTGTTAATTGTTGTTTGAAGTTCACAACTGAATATGGATGACCTCAAGGTTAGGAAAGCCATTCAAATAATCAAAAACAGCCTCATTCTAGTTAGACCATGTGATGGAAGTCTGATGAATTTTCTTGCACTCACATACTTAAACAGAGGCGGTTTAAATGTAAGGTGAAATCACTAATTTGACTTGGAAAGCACTTAGAGGAAGCAGCTACAATGATTCCTAAAATGTGCTCAAGGTGTTTCAGTTATGAAAATAATATCTGCAAGAAATTATACCTATTTACCTACTTATGAGAAATAGTATCTGTTTCTGAAATTAAAGAAAACATATAGAACAAATTAAAACAATTTACTATGTATACATTAAATTTATAGAATACTACATTAAACTTGGATCCTTATATAAACAAACAAACAAATGCACATCTTAAACTGCACAGATTTAAGAAGTTAAACATTTTTTTGCTTGTTGATTATACATACATATATCATTTTTGTAATGTCATTACAAGAATTGTAGTTACATTCTTATAAATAATTTATTATATTATTGATAATTTTTCATAACATTATTTAATTTTTAACTGTTGTTTTTTAAAGGTTTGTGAATATCAAGCTCCTGGTCTTGTGTGTGGTACTTTAATTCTCGTATCTCAGTTATTGAAAGAACATCCAAATCTTCTAAATAGTAATAATATTAGTATTGCTAGTAGTGATGATGGTGAGGATGATGACAGTTATGAACATTATGAAGATGTATCAGAGGTACATAAATTTAAATAATTTATGGTAAAGAAAAGTTATGTTAAATTAGATGAGGTGTATAATTAAATGTAAGATGGATTGTTAATATAATTATTCACTTTAAATTTTTTTAGAATGAAGAAAGAACAAAAGAGTCTAATTTTAAATCTAATTCAAAACAAAATTCGTCTTGGTTGCATCGAAATAATCTTCAAGTACATGGATGCACAGCATCAAAACTTTATAATCCTAATCACAGAAATCCATTATATGCTGGTGCTGAATATAGTATTCCATGGGAATTAACATTGTTAACAAAACATTTTCATCCATCAGTAAGTGTTTTTAGCCAGCAGGTACTAAAAGGTAAATGCATTGAATATGATGGTGATCCATTGCATGATTTTACACTCATCAAATTTCTTGATAAATTTGTATACCGAAATCCAAAGAAATCAAAACTATCTCCTTGTGAAAATGAACGCCAAAAAATATTTGGACGTCAACATCAATTAAAACAACAATCTTTAAATATTAATTCTTCAAATTCTGATAATGCTCGGCCAGAAGAAAAGTTTCTTTATCAATATTTCCAAACCAATAATTTCAAACAAAAGGATGAAAAGAAAGATAAAGATTCAGATGTGGAAAGTGTTGCCAGTGAAGATTTTGAAGCCCTTTTGGATAAATTTGAACCTGGCTTTAAATCAGATGAACTCAATTTTGCTGCTGATATTTCTGATCAGAAACAAACAAAAAAACGAAAGAAGAGAAAAAGTGAAAGTTATAGTAATGATGATGATGACGACGATGATGATGAATATGATTTTAATGACGATGATGAGTTCAATGAAGCATTTAAAGATTTTGAAAGTGATTTAGAAAATATTCAAACTACAGATATAAATGGTAAATTAAAATATTGTGGGATATATTTCATAGTTTGTATTAATAATAATAATAATAATTATTATTATTTAGATATTCCAGTATCAAAAAGCAATTCTAAAAGAAGAAAATTGGCTACAAAGAAAGTAGACAGGTAATTTTTTAATTTAAAAAAATGTATTTATTGAAAATAAGTTTAAAATATTTGTGGACAAAAAAGGAACAAGAGCTTTATAATTTATTAGTTAAATTTATTACAATAATCATCAAAATATACATTTCATCAATTCAAAAGAATGTTTAGAAAATTTTAGGAAATTCTTGAATTTGGAATTTAATAAAACAATCTCTACAGTGTATATAAGTAAAGAAGAACCAATAAATTAATTTCTGAACATATTTAAAAATTTTAAGTTCAAATTATAGATAATAATAATATTTTGAATCACAGATATTCAATATCTGTGAATTAAAATTTGATCATTTTTGATAATCATCAAAATATTTTGGATTATTTTATGCTTTCTTATATTGATATATTTAAATTCAGAAGATAAGTCAATGGATGAAATATAAATATTATTTTCTAAATACTAAAATGTATTATTTATATACTACTTGTTTATTTTTTTGTTGAAATTCATTAGATTTTATTTTTGAAATCAGTTTTAATAATTTCATAATAGATTTTTATTATTTTCATGCTAGCAATAAAGATGAAGCTTTTGCCTCTGCAGAACAGGTAAAGTTTGAGTATTTTAAAAAATGAGAAAAATTTTTGTTTTAAAAATTAACAATTAGTTTTTTAATATTTAAAGCTCTCCTGTATATTGGAAGATAATCAAAGTAATGTAGAAGGATTGAATATGCACAGTTTAATAAATAAAGACAAATCACGTGAGTAATTAAAATACAGTTGACCCCCCTATAACACGGGTTCATATAGTTCGGATTCCTACATAATGGAAAAAAAATTGGAACAGTATTTGTACAAACACGCTAAAAAATCTCGTATAATTCGGCAAAATGTCATTGCCAAATCGTGTCGCGACAGGATTGGTCGAATCTAGACCAATAGCGAATATTGCACAAACCGTTGAGTTTAAACGAGCAACGAACCTACTAAAGAACATTTATTATTTAACGTCCATAAAAATTATATTTATATTAATGATGTCTCCAAAGTTAAGAGAATTTTTCGCAAAAAAAATAATTTATCAGAAAGCACGCAAGCGCCATTCGTTAACAAGCCGCACGACGAAAACAAGCTTAAGCAATGGCATTGTCAAATGGTGCACACTTGGTAAGTAATCCTACAATTTTTTGTCTATAGCATAATTTATATGGATTATTCCCAAAAAATTATACATATTTTGGAAATATGGTTGTTTGAAAGGTTTTCTTCCATAAAATTAATCGATTCTAGAGTCAAATTAGTTTAGAATCGATTAATTTTATGGAAGAAAACTTTTCAAACAGCCATAGTCCGTAAACTGCATATGTGCCGGGCTGTGATTGGCTCATGTATTCAAGAATTCTTAGAACATCAATTTAATAAAGAACAGAACGTATCTACCGTGTTATGGGGGGGGGTCAACTATATTTAGATGAATATAAATCTAAATTTTTTATATTTATACATTAGCCTGAACTGTCAGATTATTTTGGACTGTAACAATGCTAATTTTAATTAAGATCAAAATTTAGCTTAATAATTAGAAATTAATTTTGAATTTTAATTTCTATCTATCAATGTCTATAAATTACATGATGTGTCTATAAATTACATGATGTCACTACCGTCTGTCTTTAAAACAAAATTTCAGTTTTTGTTAAATTAGCATTAATAAAGATTAAAATAATTTATACATCAACCTGATTAAATTACTAATGCTAAATGAACTATTGGATTATTTAATATCCAGCAGTTTGTTTGGCAGTCATAATTGAATCAGGTTGATGTATATATTGTTCTATTTATACAATGTTTCCCAAAAGAAACATGCCATGGAAGATTATGTGGAGAAGCTTATAGGCAAAGCATTAAGGGAAAGTGTATAGTGTACAGGTTTTATAATGCATCATTTTAGATCTCAGTACTGCAAATGGAAATTAATTACATAAAATTCATGTGCGGTTGAATCACTTTTAACTAATACAATTATAGGCCCAGCTGCATAATTTTGTAACTAATTGGCATGTTATGAGAATTAAACTTATTCTCTTTAATTCTAGATATACAGATAATAGCAAAAATATAATTTTTTTTTTTTTTGTTACTTGTTTTATTTAAATAAAACTAAAAATTACTAACTACAAGTATGTGGATTTGCTTATGTGCATAAACTGTTGGTTCAAAACCAATACAGTCTATTCTGCTTAATTGGGACACATTGGTACCTGATTAATTTGTTCCGATTAAGTGGCTCTCCTAATGAAACAAATTATAAGGAAACAAAATTTGAGATAAAAGTATTCACTGATTATTAATTATATTTTTCAATAAAAATATTTATTGAAAAATATAATTAATAATCAGTTAATCAGTGAATACTTATATGTATGTATGTATGTATGTATATATATATATATAAAATTCAAGTTCAAAAATAATATTTTAAAATATAATCATTAAACAAAAAAAGAACAATTATCTTTGCAGAAATCTTGAATGTATATTGTGCGGTTTCTGTATATTCTATAAGTAGACAAATTGGTACAGTCATCCAATGTGGAAATGTTATTTCCTTTGTTTCCATCTTGCATAAAATGTTTGTCTTAGTTGGAAATAAATTTTATGGCTTCCTGGTCACTAACTCTTAATCATAAGTATTTTCTCCATTACTATCTTCTAATTTTTAGGTGTTTTTCCAAACTGACTTGTTCAATAATTGCATGTATACAATTCTGATTTTCATTGGAACATTGAAAGGTTGTTATCAATTTATAAAAATTCTTTGTGAATTATAACATTTTGTAGTTTATAAGCAATTTTATTATTGTTATGGATTATATAGGGCATTTCCTGTTATGAAATCTTAAAACTGCAATGAGAAGAGCAGTTTCAAATTGTGTTACAGTTTACTTTTCAACAACTATCAGTGACATATTATATTGCTTGTATATTAGTAATCTTGGAACTAATTTTGTCTGCTTTTGTAGATGATGATAAGATATTTTCTTCAATTGCTTCAAGAATGTATTGTTCCAGCCTTCTGCAATACAATGTTTTCAAATGTTTTATGATTCCCATGTCCCATGGTTGTATTAAGGATTGGTATTATTCAGAAGAAACTTTAGATGAGTGCTTTTCAAACACTACATGAAGATGAGCAGCAGAACTGTTCTTGACTTTTTCTGCAGTTCTGTATCCCAACTCACAAGCCATTTAAAAAAAATATTGGAAGTCATCCAACATTCTTGTTGCCATAATACTCAAATGGTAAACAGTCCATTTTAAGACTTGTAAAGCTTTCCAATGACTATGAACTTCAGTTTATCACTTCCTGACATTACAGCAGCACAATATGGTAGTGCAATTCATTGCTTTTTTGAATTTGACAGTACTTTATGTTTAAAACTCAGAACCATCTGAGGTGGCATGGTGAAAAAGCCCTGTTTCATTTACATTGTAGATTTGATCAGGGTTGAATTTCTGCAGAAATTCAGGCAATTTGTTGATTTCCACTCTTTGGCACTCATAGTGACAATACTGTTTTTTCACTGTATGCCCTCTTAAATTTTACTTTGTGTCAGGTTTTCCAACATGATAACCACCCATCTGTAGCTTTGAAATTCATGTGAACCACCTTTGTAGCTAACTCTTCTAATTTGTTTTTAACATTGGCCTGTTAACACGTACTCCTCTTTCCTGCATATACTCTCCTGATAAAGTGGCTGTATGTTCCAAATAATCAAAGTAAATTTGCCTTTTAATATCACTTTCATTTCCATCTTTCAATATAATTATGTCCTAAATAAATGGCAGTCCCAATTAACCACAATGTATTGCAGTAAGGCATGGGGTTTACAATTACAGTAGGGAGGAGTACAATAGTCAGAGGGAACATTCAGATTTTGTTATAGGCTAACCACTAGTTACTTCACTGGTTAGTCTGTGGCAAAAATCTGAAGATGTTTTCACTGACTGTTCAGTTACTGTAATTGTAAACCTCATGCCTTACTGTTCTACTGATTGTGAATTCAGTTTATGTAAATAAACAAATCCATGAAATTGTGGTTAGTAACAGTTACTGCTACACAGGCTTTGTAAGGTAGGTGAGACAAACTTGCACACACTTCTTGCAAGAATTCTGGAATATATATAATTGTTTGATCAGAATGGTATACATCAGTGTTTTTCAATCTTCTCGAATACGCGGCCCCTTTACAAGTTAAAAAATTCTGGCGATCCCTCCTCACGGCCATATTAAAACTATGTCAATAATTTTAAAAACTACATATTTAATTTTCTTTCTGTTGAGATTTAAATATCAATCAAAAAACCAATTGTACTATAAAATAAACAGGTACAGCTTTCTCACTGAAATTGTAGTTTTTTTATTGTAGTGTAGGACCTACAAACACTTGTCTTTTTCTTTTACCTGCAACCCCCTGTGTATGGCTTTGCAACCCCCTGGGGGTCGCGACCCACAGGTTGAAAAACACTGGTTTACATCATTTAGGAAAGAGTAACTTGCTCTAACTTATGGACAAGGGAACAGTATTAGACAGACAGCAGATATTTTTTATGATTGATATTCCAATAAACCAAAGCTACACCACTTTGTCATTTTGCTGCTCTATCAAAAATTTGTTAGAACAGGAATGGTACAAGAAATGCAAAGAAATGAGATGCAAGAAATGCAAAGAAAGCACATTGTCCTTGAGAAGCTACTAGTAATGCATCAGAGGTTGCTGTGCTTGCTTCAGCATTAAACAAATCCCAGCAATTCTGTGAAGTGGAAACTGCTGTTGGAATTTCTCATACATCTATCTGTCAAATATTAAACAGGCACAAGTTTCATCCTTATGAATTAGTTTATTGTGCAAGAATTAGGTGTGGATAATTTTGACTACAGGGTTGAAATTTGTGAAAGTTTCACAAATCTGTTACGGGACGATCCTGGATTATTTCATTACTCCACCACTTTTCTGATGACGACTTTCTATTTGAATGGATGAATCCACTAACATAATTGCTGTTATTGGACACCTAAGAATCTCCATGCTGTTTGTGTAAGCCAAACTCAAATGCCACAAAAAATAAATGTATAGGATGACTATGGCAAGAAGTGTATTGGGCCTTTCTTCATTGAGAAGAATCTGACTGACATGTACTGTATTTGGATGTCCTTAATGTGGCAATCAAACCAATGTTTGGGGATGTAGCACTGCAGAAACGAGCTGCTGGGATTTTCACATTTTATATGGGCAATGTGGTCTATCAACAGCATAGAGTTCTACTTATTTCCAAATAATGTTAGGAATACCTTAGGTGTGTTATTTCTTGGGTGTTGGATTGGATATCACAGCCCATGTGAATGGTCTGTCAGATTCCCTGATCTAACACCCTTTGATTTCTTATGGGGACATTTGAAAGCAATTATTTACCAGGCACCATTTCAAACTATGGATGAACTGTGAGGAAAAATTTCACAAACGTGGCAAGAAATAACACCCAATATTATGAGAGCTGCAGTTTCTTCATTTTATCATTGACTGTTCCACTATTTGTATATGGGAGGTCATCATTTTGAGCATCTGCTCTAAAATGTAAATAAGAGTGTGTTCCAAAAGGGGGAAACAGCAAGAGAAGTAAAGTACTTATTTGTGTGACAGAGAAGTATTAATTCCTAATTTTGTATACAATTAACCAACAATAAGCCTAATAATACCAATGAATGAAATACTTTAATAAATAAAATTAATAATTCATTCACATTTTACATAACTGAAATAACTGCAAGGAAATTTTGTGGAATTATGTTGCCCTTCATGAGCATATCCTTTCTTTAGTGGCAATTCAATTAATACTAATTGTCAGTTTTTACCCTGTATGCTATTACAAACCTGCATGATATAGCAGAATTTACATTAACTTTACTTGATTGTGTCCCTGATGTTTTGCCTACATACTTCTCCATACACTCTTCTATGGGACATTTCTTTTGGGAAACATACCAGGATAAAATGTCTTTCCACAAATCCAAATTATATCAACAAAATATCTATGAAGAATACTTGAATGCTAAAGATATAGAATGTCTAGTCATGATAAGAAAATATGCAATAGTTAAAAATTTGTGTTGTATTCTCAGATATTTTGATGTTTCATGATCTGTAACATCTTAGGGATTAATTGATGTTTGTATGTTTTCAATAATTTCAAATTTTTAAAAATAACAGTGAATATTCTATAATTTGATATTAAAGAACTGATGATCTATAAACTAGACCAAAAACATTTGAAATTGAAATTATATTGCTGTTTAAGATGATAATTTATTTGTGATTAAAAATTGTTAAATTGTAAATCATAAAAAAGAAGTTGGCATTGTATAAGGGAAGATAATATGAGCAAGGAGATGGCAGTTATCATTAATTTAGATTTCAATTTATTTATTATTTAAATCTTAACAACTAATTTTTTATTTTCTAAAAAGTTTAACGTTGATTTAAATTATATTTTTAGATGAAAAACAGATAAGGTGGGAAATAAAAAGGGATAGATGGATTCGAAATGTTGATTGGAAAGCTAAGAAGAAAGGAAATTTACAGTGCAAAAGAAAATTAAAGTCTAAAATTAAAAAATCAAATAAAAAATCTAAACTCTGATGACATGTTTCTAATATAAAGACAATGTGATGATAAACGTAAAAACATAGTTATTTCAATAAAATTGCATAAACAATTGATGGTCAATAATTTTATCGTATTTTTATGTAAATAAAATAAAAATTTAAATTATCCTTTTCCTTTTCTTCAAATTTCTTAGTTTTTCTGCAGCTAGGATTGTATAAACAGTATCATATGAAATATAAACAGTTTTGTGAAATTTAAAATTATATTATTAGTAATATTTGTAATGTTTGCCAATAAATCTATATATTTTTTATTAACAGCCTAAAAAATTGATTTGTTTTGTTGCTTGAATTAAGTAAATTTGAATCCAAATAACTTATAAGCAATAGAAGAATTTTTTCTGTGTTATATGGTTCAATTAAATATCAAAATTATTCAAGGTAGTAATAGATTCTAATAATTTTAGATGAGATCATGAGTAACATTTTTGAGAATTAATTGCTTATTGCAAAATAATTATGTACATAATCTAAAATTAATATTGGAACTTAGAAATTATTTTCATTTCATAAGATTAAAATTTGGCAATTT
>NW_019386892.1:12442-18808 GCF_000671375.1 Centruroides sculpturatus | reverse complement strand
ATCGTTAAAAATTATTTTTAAATTATTTTATTGCTCACAAAACAAACAACCACTCATAATTAGAAAATTAAGTCTCGTTTAAATACTGGCCTCTCTTTCATGGTCGAGCCAGTGTTGCCAGCTAAAACACGCAAAAATTTAACAAAAATAATATTAAAGTAGCCAAGACATAGCCAAATATTGTAGCGCCACATCACTAACATTTGAAATTTGACGACAAGAACGGTCGGTTAACCGATGTGACAGTTAATCGGGGGTCGGATAATCGATGCTCTACTGTATACCAGAGGGACAGAATCGGCAATATTCTTCTTGTAATCAGTTATTCAATGTCACTTGTCTAAAAAACATCAGAAACTATTTGCAGCTTTTATAGATATTAAGAAAGCTTTTGATACGGTCTATGTATCACTTTTAGTCCAAAATTTGAAATAGAAAGGAGCAGGTGAAAAGTTTTCCTACACAGTGTTTAAGTTGTTTTCAGATTATAATACTAACATCATTCAAGGAAACAACATATCTCCATTTAAATTACCTCGTGGAATTCTATAGGGCAATCTGCTTTCTCCATACCTGTTTAATTTTTATCTGACTGGAAATGATCAACTCTTTACAAACTCCACTGATGGTATCAAAATTGCAGGTAAATCTTTTCATTATATATTATTTGCAGATGACTTAGTTCTTATGACATCAACAAAAATTTCATTACAAAGGAAAATTAACTAACTTAATTTTTTCTTTAAATCATTGCACCTATCAATTAATCCTAATAAAACAAAGATAATGATTTTCAGAAATAATGATAAAATCGCAGAAAAAAAAAACAAACTGTATTTAAAAAAGTTACCCCTTCAATTAGTTAAAGAGATTGATTATTTAGGAGTTACCTTTGAATCAAACAAAGTTTTAAATCACCCGTTTTCAAATTAAATAGCAAAGTGAAAGCAAGCAACAATTGATAATTTGTTATTTCTATGTTCAAGATTAAAAATCTCTAATATATACTTACATATGAGATTATATAATTCTCTAATAAATTCAATTATATATTATGCAGGATCAATTTGGGGTCTTGATTTCTTATATGATCAGGAACACTTCCATATTTACTTTCTTCGAACACTACATCAACTAGAAAGAACTGTGCCTGGATATGCTGTTCAACATGAGACAAATTGACTCGGTTCTTCCCATTCTTTTTAAAATGCATAATAAAAGTGGCCCATCTTGTGTGTTACGACTCTGTTTTTAAGTTCGGTGACACTATCTACTGGCAGAAAAGGGGTGTACCAATGGGTAGCCCGCTCTCGGGTGACCTCTGTGAAATGGTCGTCAGGCAGCTCGAATGTAAGGCCCTCCCACCTTTCCTTCCTAACATCCTGATCTATAAAAGATATGTGGATAACATTCTTATCATATGGAGGGAGGTCCCTGACATGACATCTTTCGTTAGAACCATCAACAGCAACCCTTTCGGCCTGACCGTTGAACTAGAGCAGGCTAGTACAGAAGAAGTCCATTTCTTCAACTTTGGAATAAAAATAGTAGGACCCACCATCCACACAGCCGTATACCACAAGCCCTCATCTACCCCCACGTACATACCAGTCAATACTTGTGACCCGTTCCCATACAAGGCGGCCGGCCGCCTTTAGGGATCTGGTGGAGAGGGCATTCTCACATTCATCCACCAAGCAAGCCCTGACGAATGAATTAGTCTGTACCAAGAGGATAGTGACTGAGCATGGGTTCCCGAGTGTGACACACTGCTTAGTTGAACGATACCAATGCCAAAAACATGCCCTAACCGCAAGAAATGTCACCAGGCACCTGTGTCAAGCTGTCACGGCAGGACAGCCCGACACAGGTCCCCGTTACGTTCAACCCATACCTCAAGACTGTGCATAAGAAGATAGCCAGAGAACAGGGAATACGACTGGCATACAGAAGATGCCCCACAATTTTCCGTATCCTACGGAATGATAAAAACCCTCCCAATCACACCAGACTCCCCGAAATCTACTCTATTCCACTCCAAGACAACAGACAGAATGCAGACTTACTATACATCGGCTCAACCAAACGTTCCTTGAACACCCGCCTGCGTGAACACCAAGCGGATATCCGACATGGGAAACTAACCACAGTCCTGGCCACATATGCATCAGATCCCGAAGTTGAAGTGCAATTTGAGAAAGCTACTATTATCATCAGCACGCCCCACCAACAGCATCTAGGTAACTAGAGGCCATGGCTATCTACAACGCCGGCTGGCTGGCCACCTGTGTTAACCGGAAAGAAGAGCTAACCCTGTCTCTAGCCTGGCAATCACTGTTGGACGCCAACCCGCCGCTTCATCCCCCACCATACAACCACGCATGCCAGAAACGACCCACCCCCTTGGAACCGACACCCGATTTCAACAAATAATATACACTCCGTCTGGGAAATTTCAGTCCACCTGAAGAAGAGCAAAGAGATCGCTCGAAAATGTTTGTCAACAGTGATATATAGTATATACGTGTCGAGCGCCGGTCACAGGATCCAGATAGTGCAACATTTGCCGTTTACTTGTTAATTTTTAAAACCGCACCATTCATTTATAAATACCCTGTATATTAATAAAGATTGATATAGATAAATAGAATTTGATGTTTACATAAACATCAATACCATAAAGCACATTTAGCATTATTGTTTCTTTAACAATGACATTTAAAGACAAATACTGTCAATATAAAAACAAAATATCAGTTGAAATTTTATTACAGTACTATATTTCATAATAAATCTCTTATTAAAAATTTATATAATTTATATTTTTCAATAAAAATATACAGTAATTGAAAATTTAAAAAATAAATATCAAACATATAATAGTATACATCAAAACTTATAAAATTACAGAGAATATGCATTATAATCGGAGAGCAAACAAAATTGTTTGCTTCCAATTTGCTTTGTTTATTTCAATTAAACAATTACAAATACAAATAATAAAATAGTATCAAACTTAGGAATTAAAATATATTTAAAAATAAATTTCTACCTTTTCTTTTAATCTAAGACACGTATATCCAAGTAATGTGTTTAAACTTTCTTTTTTCATTTTGAACTGAGTTGGTCCTTTTACCATCTGTAAAAATGTTAATATTTGAAGGTTAAGTAACTCTATTAATCAAAATAAACAAATATGCACAATAAATTCAATTAACATAAACACACAAATATGCAATATTTTTAAGCATTTGTTTAAACATTTAAGTATTTATCTATAAAATCTATCAATAATATTGAAAGTAATTTAAATATAACATATTGAATTTTTCACTAATTCTCTTGATTTAACAATATGTCATTCAGAAACAAAATTATATTCATAGATAAACCACTTTTTTATTGTGTTTTAGAATATCATGAACAAAGAAACATTATACTTCTTGACTGCTTCATTATCTTAACTATAGTCAGAAAACAAGAGACTTAAATCATTATAGAAGGATTAATATTTTCAAAATAATATATCTGGTGTTTTCCAGCACCAGATCCACTTAACATTTTACAACAGAATACAGCATAATCTTGGTAATTTGGCCATTCACTTGTTCAACACATCCAATATCCCAACACTAGTCAACTTGAGTACTAATGATACTGTTGTTAACTCATAGACAAGCTTCCCAATAGCTCAAAACTCTAGATCCCACTAAACATGGCACAATTAAAGATTATTAAAGATTGATAGACTTGTCATCTTAGGTTAATCAAATTCACTGCTCTTCTTTCATATTTTTTTTGCTATTCTATATATTATGCTTTTGATTAATACAATACACTAATAATAAGTAAATAAACAAATATTCCCTTTTTGAGTAATTAAACCTTTGAATTCATCTTATTTCCAATAATCTGGCATTCTTCTTAATTCAACACTGTTCAACTCTTATGTGTCAGATTACAGAAATTGTACTGTATTAATATTCTCAAATAAATCCAACATTGTGTGCCATTACAGTTGCTATAGATTTATAATATTTGTAAAATAAACACAATTTTTAACAGAAGCATTAAAAAGTGTAAGAAATAAAATAAAAAATTTAATATAAATATCTATTTTAACATTTGCTTAAATTTAACAGAAATAAACATAGAAATAAATAAATGTGTCAAACTGTTTACATAAAGATTGTATCAAACATTCATCATCTTGCACTCTAATATCTAAACCTGATTTTTACTTTTCCAGCTTTGTTATATATAGCAGAGGAAAAATATGTCAATCAGCAAAAAAAATTACCACCCAAGATTTTTACTTTTTTTGGACTTAGGGGGCCTTGAAATAATAAATGCAAAAATATTTGGGAATTTTTCTGTATGTATGGATGTTAAGTGAGAGCATTTGTGTGTGTGGAATGATTCTGTTCACTCTCTTTGAAGCTTAATAACTTCTCTGCTTTTTGTCAAAAATTTCTGAAATTTTTCAGGAAGATTGTGTATTAGGGGGATTGATGCTATTAAATTTTGGTGATTAAAGATTGAGTGGGTGGAAAGCCATGTGTCATATCTCGAGTAGGGTCAGACTTAATGACGATTTTCCTCATTATTAGCATTTACAATTTTTTATAGAACACATCCCTACTCTCAAAATTAAGCTTTATACCATTTTATAATATTTAAAAATATAAAAAGTTTTTAATAATAAAATATCTTAACAGATGATGCAATACATGCAGTTTTAGATGTTGTGAGGAAAGTTAAGCAACTTGTTGCTGGATTTTTAACTTTGAACTAAACAAGTCAAAAATGTTTCCTTCATTTTGTACATTTACTAACAGCTCTTGGTAACATGCAATTACAGTAGAGCATCGATTGTCTGACTCAATTGGACACTCAGGTTGGTTGGATAACTGAAAAAATCGGATAACCAAAAAGAATGAAAAAATATACATTATTATTGATAGTATAGTATATTAACATATCCCATGTAATTAGTATATTGCTATTAACCAACTTTGCATTGAATTTTCATCAATGTTAGGCCTAACAATTTTTTTTAAATAATAATCATTGCTATTGTATCATTAAAAATTATTTTTTAATTATTTTATTGCTCACAAAACAAACAACCACTCATAATTAGAAATTAAGTCTCATTTAAATACTGGCCTCCCTTCAATGATCAAGCTGGTGTTGCCAGCTAAAACATGCAAAAATTTAACAAAAATAATATTAAAGTAGCCAAGACATAGCCAAATATTGTAGTGCCACATCACTAGCGGACATTTGAAATTTGCCGACTAGAACGGTCAGTTAACTGATGTGACAATTAATCGGGGGTCTGATGCTCTACTGTAATAACTCTCCTACTCTTGAGCAAGAATGCCCAGACAAAAGGTGCAAATTTCCCTGGTCCTCAAAAAAGGCCAACACAATATTGATAAAATAAAAAATATTTGAATAATATACAGGTAGCCCTCGGTTTACGCCAGTTCAATTTACACTGATTCACAATAATGCCGCTGCGCAATTCACAGTTTCAAGCTGTAATTCCCCAATTTTTCTTATGCTAGACTGATTTTCATTTCAGTGTTGACATATTTACCGAGCCACGACATTGTACTGTACATTCGTTAAAACAAAGATTTTTATTAAATATGTTTATTTTTTCTGTTTAATATTATTGGGTATGTATACATTTGCATTAAATTAATATTAAAATACTAAACGTACCCACGAGTCAACATATTAAACTTAATAGTCCAATAAATAGCGTCCGAATCCATAGCGCCAATGAATGTATCCCATATCAGTTCATTCAGGAAAACACCTTACGACACAATAGCACTTCCAGCGATCACAAATTATCGTTAGTGAGACAAATCTACTTCTCGTTGGCCAGACGATATTTATCTCTCCTTAGCCACCTTGAATTTTCCCGCTCAAACTGACCTTATATATGCGCTACGGCCACCAGTGGTCGACCAATCAGTGCCTTTGCTCATCTGTAGCTCTACGTCGGGTTAACGTATCCTTTCAACTAAGGAAAGTTTGACGAATGAAGTTTGTGAGTTAGACAATGTTGGGAGCGAAGTGCAAATGTAAAAAAAAGCATCATATTCGACCATATTCCAAAATTCTTAATGAAAGAAATCAAAAATGTAAATAATTAAAGATGGATACTTTTTTCCAAAAAATGTAAGAAATTTGAAACTAAAATTTTAAAATAAAAACATTTTATTTTATGTTAAAATACATTTTAAAAATTAAATTTATATGTATTTTATATTATATTGTATTAATAAACAAAATTATTAGCTTATTTTTCACTTATGTAGAACCTAACCCTATACCTCACTGTAAATA
>NW_019386892.1:0-4818 GCF_000671375.1 Centruroides sculpturatus | reverse complement strand
AATATGCGAATATCAACCACAGGTAAAAACAAATATTGTTAAGATATGTTGTAATTGTCAATCTATTTATTTGAATTTTGTGTAAATTATAAGAAAGCCATATTTAAAAGCCCAGTAGTCAAGCTGCTATCTACGACCCTGTTTGTTCTCCAATGATTATCGTCGACCTTGTTTGTTATCCAAGTTGTATATGAAATATGAAATTGTCCATCCTGTTCGACATCTGTACAATAGTGGTTTGTGTTTTATGGTATGTTTTTAAAAAATTTTTTTAAAAAAACAGTTTATCTACTCGCGTATTTTTGTACAAATTTTCTTATGTTTTATTTTTTATGTCTAGTTGGCTGAAGAGGGGCCAATGCCCGAAACGCGTAATGTAAAAGGCGTCCCAACTGAATAAATAGTCAATAAGTTGCCAAGTGTTGATATATGTCACCTTAGTGTGTCTGCAAAGAAATAGTTAATTAATATGTACTATTATTTATAAAAGACTTTATGTGAACAAATTTAAAACTATAAAAAATTTAATGAATTCGAATGAACAATTTATTTTAAGAACTTTATTTTTTAATTATTAACAATCTTTTAATTATCATCATCATTAATCAATGTCATAATATTCATTTTTATATTAATTTTAATTTTCACAAAAAGATGCAAAAAACTTTGCAGATTGACTAGCTAGTGCACATGTAAACAGAAACATCATACAAAATAAAACAAGAGAGAATAGAGACAAACTACATTCCATTGCCATATTGCTTTCATCTTGGCTAAGGCCAAGAAAATAAACAACATGTTGCTAAAATGTGGTAGGTGCACCTCGGGACTAAATCATAAAGCTTGTAAAACTCTATATAATGGGACAATACAACAAATGCTTCTTTATGCGACCTGTAGCTGGGATCATGTAACTAGCAAAAATTCAGAAGCAAGTAAATTACTCTCTCTTCAAAACCGCTTGCCATCAGAATTTCAAAGTGCTACAGAACTGTTTCTACTAATGCCTCTCTGATTCTAGCAGAGCTCCTTCCTTTGCCACTATGTATTGTAGAAAAGGTTCTGAACTACTACATCAAAACTACAAACATCAGGGATTGAACAGTCTCTACTCCTATCTACGGCTGTTCATATGCTATCACATTGCAATTACCCTATCTCTAATCATCACCCTGTAAACAAGGTTATCCCCAGAGTACATTTAGTGTCAAATAAACAACACCTTTCACCAGTCCAGCACAATGTTTAATACTTTAAAAACGTTTTTGATCGATTTAAGCAATCTTCAGTTATTCTATCATTGTAATGAACAAAGTATTCAAATTTATGAAATACAAAAATTCAACCGCGGATGCACATGTTAACAGTAACGCGCATATCTGTTCTCAATAAAATTACAATAAACAAAGATAAAAAGTATAAACAACTAATTAAAAATAAATATTAACGTAACTAATTAAAAATGCCGTCTATGAAGATGTATATGTTAACCAATGCTATCATAAAAGGACTTCCAGGCTGAGGACAAACCGTCGGCATCTCTGTGATTGATACACTGTGTGGTCATCTGTGCTTTGTGAATCTCCATTTTTTCCAGTTGTCTCACGGCTTGTGTGGATCTTGTTGCTCTAATAATGGCCGCTTGATCCCAGAATACTGTGATATCCTGCTGTTCGGCAAACGCAGCGAGAACCGTATTATCAATGCTTTTATTCACCGAGTATCTGTGGTCATCAATCCTTTTCTTCAAGTTCCACATAGTTGCTCCTATGTACAGTACACTAGGTCGGAGTTAAACCTAAGGTCTTTTAAAGGTATAGAGTATACCCCTATCAGGCTATTATGCTTATACCTTCTATTATCATTTCTTAAAAGCCTGTACACATTAGGATTATGCCTATAAATTATTTGTAGATTCCTATTTCTGGCAACTTTCTTAACCATTTTGATTAGAGACAGAAAGTAATTAAGCACAAGCCTTTCCCTTTGTTCAGCTCCTCGTTGCTGTCGACTTTGTTTCTGAAAATTCGTAATAACTGTATCAATTACCCTTGTTGATTATCCTTGTTGCACCGCTATGCTCCGTATATAATCTAATTCTTTATAAGTATCATATAATGCATGTAAGCTCTTTTTATCCAAGATCAAAAAGTTGCCATTTTGATGTGTTCTGGATCTGCGATACTCATAAAGGGTATGAATAGCACTATGCAGGATTACATCACAGGCAAGCAAGATTCCGTGCCAAAAGGGAGAAACAAGTTAACAAGAATGCAAGAAGATTCCACAAATGCATAAAAGAAACTAGGGAGTGGCTACAAAGAAATGATATACGAGGCGTGTCCAGAAAGTAAGTACCGTTTTGGAAAAACTCACATAAAAATCTTTTTCAAAACAAAATTTATTTTTACATGAAAGAGCATATCGGAAACTATTTTATACATAGTTACCACCATTATTCAGACATTTGTCATATCGGGAAACCAACTTGTCTATACCCTCTTCAAAGAAATGTGCTGCCAGTGAAGACAGCCACTGCTGAACATTGGTTGTTGCGTGTTCATTGCTAGCAAAGCACCTCCCTCCAAAATCACACTTCAAGTTCAAGAACAAATGGTAATCTGCAGGTGCGAGGTCGGGGCTGTACGACCCATGTCCTATAAGGCACTCAACCGGCCATCGCAAGCCCCGGCAAGGCTTAATATAGACATGGGCACTGAATGTGTCCCCAGCCGGCGTTGTAATAACCGTCGATGGTTATATAGTTAGCTTATATACGCTGTCTTCCAGCGTATATAAGCTAATAAGAGCGTATATAAGCTATATAAGAGGAGATCGGACTGGAGGTCCGGATAGCGTAACTGGCAATGCATCCGCACGGTAAGCAGGAGTTGTGGGTTCGAGTCCCGCTCCGGGCCGATTTTTTCTCCCAGCGGTTCTAAATTACTTAAATTAATTTATTTATTTATAATTATTAATGTTAATAAGAGATGGCGCCTAACGCTTAACNCTGCTTATGGGTTTTCTTTAAATTTCTACCTTTTCTTTTAATCTAAGACACGTATATCCAAGTAATGTGTTTAAACTTTCTTTTTTCATTTTGAACTGAGTTGGTCCTTTTACCATCTGTAAAAATGTTAATATTTGAAGGTTAAGTAACTCTATTAATCAAAATAAACAAATATGCACAATAAATTCAATTAACATAAACACACAAATATGCAATATTTTTAAGCATTTGTTTAAACATTTAAGTATTTATCTATAAAATCTATCAATAATATTGAAAGTAATTTAAATATAACATATTGAATTTTTCACTAATTCTCTTGATTTAACAATATGTCATTCAGAAACAAAATTATATTCATAGATAAACCACTTTTTTATTGTGTTTTAGAATATCATGAACAAAGAAACATTATACTTCTTGACTGCTTCATTATCTTAACTATAGTCAGAAAACAAGAGACTTAAATCATTATAGAAGGATTAATATTTTCAAAATAATATATCTGGTGTTTTCCAGCACCAGATCCACTTAACATTTTACAACAGAATACAGCATAATCTTGGTAATTTGGCCATTCACTTGTTCAACACATCCAATATCCCAACACTAGTCAACTTGAGTACTAATGATACTGTTGTTAACTCATAGACAAGCTTCCCAATAGCTCAAAACTCTAGATCCCACTAAACATGGCACAATTAAAGATTATTAAAGATTGATAGACTTGTCATCTTAGGTTAATCAAATTCACTGCTCTTCTTTCATATTTTTTTTGCTATTCTATATATTATGCTTTTGATTAATACAATACACTAATAATAAGTAAATAAACAAATATTCCCTTTTTGAGTAATTAAACCTTTGAATTCATCTTATTTCCAATAATCTGGCATTCTTCTTAATTCAACACTGTTCAACTCTTATGTGTCAGATTACAGAAATTGTACTGTATTAATATTCTCAAATAAATCCAACATTGTGTGCCATTACAGTTGCTATAGATTTATAATATTTGTAAAATAAACACAATTTTTAACAGAAGCATTAAAAAGTGTAAGAAATAAAATAAAAAATTTAATATAAATATCTATTTTAACATTTGCTTAAATTTAACAGAAATAAACATAGAAATAAATAAATGTGTCAAACTGTTTACATAAAGATTGTATCAAACATTCATCATCTTGCACTCTAATATCTAAACCTGATTTTTACTTTTCCAGCTTTGTTATATATAGCAGAGGAAAAATATGTCAATCAGCAAAAAAAATTACCACCCAAGATTTTTACTTTTTTTGGACTTAGGGGGCCTTGAAATAATAAATGCAAAAATATTTGGGAATTTTTCTGTATGTATGGATGTTAAGTGAGAGCATTTGTGTGTGTGGAATGATTCTGTTCACTCTCTTTGAAGCTTAATAACTTCTCTGCTTTTTGTCAAAAATTTCTGAAATTTTTCAGGAAGATTGTGTATTAGGGGGATTGATGCTATTAAATTTTGGTGATTAAAGATTGAGTGGGTGGAAAGCCATGTGTCATATCTCGAGTAGGGTCAGACTTAATGACGATTTTCCTCATTATTAGCATTTACAATTTTTTATAGAACACATCCCTACTCTCAAAATTAAGCTTTATACCATTTTATAATATTTAAAAATATAAAAAGTTTTTAATAATAAAATATCTTAACAGATGATGCAATACATGCAGTTTTAGATGTTGTGAGGAAAGTTAAGCAACTTGTTGCTGGATTTTTAACTTTGAACTAAACAAGTCAAAAATGTTTCCTTCATTTTGTACATTTA
>NW_019386891.1:15141-19845 GCF_000671375.1 Centruroides sculpturatus | reverse complement strand
ACTGGCCAAACAGATATTTGAAGCTAAAATCAAAGAGAAAATACCAAAGGGACAACCTAGACAAAGGTAGATTGATAGTGTTAAGCAGACTTTAGTGGAAAGGAGTTTAACTTTATTCCAGGCTAAAAACTTGTATGTTGGAGGAGAGTTTTGAAAAAAGTAATGGATGGTAGTATAAAAGTTTGGTTTTTTTCACCATGTTAACCTGTATACCAGCAGGAATTGATATTGATGATGATAATATAGCTATATTTTTTGTATGAATTTGGATTAAGAATAAATGTTATGTATTGAACATGATTTCTAAGAAAACTGGAGGAAAATAAATTTTTTATTACTATTATAGATTGTGTTTTCTATCCAGTAATTTATAAATGCTGTCAATAATAATTGAAATTTTACAATTATTAACATATACAAAGGAACAAATTGAACATTTCATAATATGTTAGAAAGAAGTAAGAATTTAAAAAGCAGTAACTGTGTAATAAAATATTTATTTAAATAATATAAAATGATTAGAAAGAAACAAAACTTTTAGTTATGTTAGGACTTATTTTATTTTCATTGTTTTCTATTGAATTTCTAATAGTACATTTGTTGTTTGATTCTATCTTGTATATTTAAAACAGTTAAATTGTGAATGTGACAAAATAGCTGAATTTTTAATTTAAATATCACATTTAATTATAGTTTCAAGTGAATCAAAATCAATGGAAAATAATGAAGAGAAACAGTCACCTGGAAAAGAAAGTTCACCTAAGTATGTTAATTTATTCATTATTTGTTATTTAGTATAATAATTAATAATGAACATACTATGATTGAAGATTTTAAATAATCATGTATAATGATAATTCTTATTATAGAGGATTTAATTCAGAAAAAGATGATGTTGCAGTTGAATACAATCCTGCAAAAGCTAACTATCACATAATTGAAGATGCTATATGGAAAAGAGGTGAAAAAGTGCCTTATCTTGCACTTGCAAGAACATTAGAAGAAATTGAAAATATTTCTTCAAGGTAATATATTTTTTATCATGGATGATGTGACAAGTGCATTCTTTATATATAGTTTAACCTGCTTATAACGTCATTCATGGGACCGGCAATTTTTGACGTTATAACCGAGTGTCGTTATCTGCGAGGTCATAATTTCAGTCCCATAAAAGTATCAAGTGTTTAAGAATCTATTATAAAATTCATCTAATTTAATATTGTATGTATAAAAGTGCAAACTAAACATTTAAATCAACTTTATTTACATTATTATGTCTAAATTTACAACGATGTAATTAAAAATTTCAAAAATTATTTTTTATAAAAAATTTTTATTTGTCAAGTTTCGATAATGGCGGCACTTTCGGTNTCTAGGTGGGAAAATCTCTCCCCACATTCTTAGGGATACGATTACATAAACACACCTGACACATGTGACAATTCTGTTTAGTTGTATATCAAACTTAATAGATATGTTTTGAAAAAGTGCCGTGTTATACAAATCTGTGCTATATGAAATAAAGAACTAATGCAAAAAATAGAGTTATGTTCTAGAAGTTAGCAAATGCTTTTCTTTTACAAAGTATCATCATTATCTCAGCTTTTTTGTTGAACTTGATCAGAAGTATTAGCAACATTTTCATATTTGTTACTTTTATCATAAAATATTTTTATGGATAACGAAATAAAAATATGTTTTCTTTCTTGTTGGGATACTAGCTATATTCTAATTAGAAAATTCTTGGAATTCTGTAATCCTGCATCTACAAGTATATAGGAATGCTACCGGTAATTCAACAGTCGAAAACTACAGTTCAATTGTGTTTATTTTGGTTGATTACATACATAACTATATTCATTTCATGCCAACTTACATTTTACAGCTCCTCATCAGTTACAAAAATAAGAGCTAGGTATAAGTACAAAATTAATTAAATATAAAAATGATGATAAAAACTGCATATAATAGTATTTTACTTTGTATTGAATCAACTTTATCTTAAAAATGAAAGGATACAAACATGACATGGAACATATTTCATCGATACATACAGCAAATGATAAGGACAGATACACCACATTAGATTATGGATGTTTTCTGCTATTTTAATCTTTAAAAATGAAGTACATGGGATAGGAATGGAGCATCTGATAAACATATGGAAAGTGGTGCAAATTACCAAGAGGTGGTATGATGTCATACCACCTCTTGGTGATTTGTATCCCTTCACATGTGTTTAGCAGATTTTCTTTATGTAAATTATTCTTGATTGCTACGTGTTGTTTAATTTTCTTTTGTATATGTCCTTTTCATGATGTAAAATTTTAATCTGGTTTTTGTCTATTGTGCAACCTGTCTGTTCTGTGTGATGGTACCATGGTGATTGTTTATGTTTAAGACACAGTGGCATCATGTTCTTTTAATCTTTTACCTAAGTAATAATGTGAGGATTGGCATGTGCATTGTAAACTATAAACAATACCTGCGTAATCTGTTTTTTTTTATTTTTAGTTTTTGTATCAATCTTATTGTGAAATATAGGTAAGTCAGCCCACAAGACATATAGTTATGAATGTAATAACCAAAATTAACATAATTAAGTCATAGTTTTGGATCATTGAATTGCCAATAGTGTTTCTATACACCTGCAGATGTAGGATTACAGAATTCCCAAGAATTTTCTAATTAAAAATATATTATTAATCAAAAATTTGTTATAGTGAGTCAGATTTGTTCAGTCAAATACCGAGCAACTTTTTCCAAAATTTGTATTTGAGTATCAAACTGTTTAAATACTGAGATACCATCGTATTTTGTTTGTCATTTTACAAATGATTGCTTACCTAGAGTTAAAAAAAGTTTATTAACACTTACTTAAAAGTGTTTATTTAAACTTTACTAAATATGAAGATTAATCTATAAAAAGAAAACACAGTGACAGTCTTAAAGACTAAAGTCTGAAAGTAATGACAATGACACCTGGTTGATAGGAAAGTTAGTGCAATTTTTTTCTTCCTTGTCTTATCAGTTTTCATTAAAGTAAATCTGACAAAAACCATAAAATAATTTGAAAATTTCAATATTCTTAAATTTGCCCAAGGATTTTAGATGACACAAGTGCTTACTTGAATTTAAAAAAATTGAATAATGAAGTTTACACTTAAAACTTGTGAAATGTTGTATATAGGATTTCCAAAACCATGATAGAGCAAACCAGAAGTCGTGTTGTATGGGAGATGTTCCCAATTTTCAAACTGTGTTGTATGAAGGATACCCATATTTTAAATAGCATTTTACAGGAATTCAAAATAAGCAAAAATATTCAGAATTAAAATGAATTATAAAATTTGACAGTGTTATCATCTATATTGTGTTAAAGATAAAATGAATATTTTATTCAGAATAAATACTTTATTTTGTTTAATTTTGCATCATTGTTACTGTATTTTGTCGATTTAATGCACATTTTTTCAGACTTTTCTAGTTTCTGAAACTGGAGGGCATATTAGAATTTGGCATAAAGTCAATTCAGTTTCATTCATTTCATCTGCTTCTCACTCTGCTTGGTGTTTTGCATGTATTATATCATTGGTATAGATGTAATATTCTTCTCATGACTATTGTTTTAGTTTTGGTTTTTGGAATGGTTTGGTTCAACAAGCCAAGTGAATGATGTCAAGCAGAAAGATTTCTATGAAGCCAAGTTTAGGCAGAAAGTTATCTGTTATGCCGAAGAACACGTGTGTCACATATCAGTGCAATATTATTTATCTGGTAACTTTTATGCTTGTGCATATCTACATGAAATTTCTGTTAAAACATTGATCATGTGGTAATTTTGACTGATTTTGTTAGTCTGCAGATTATTTGTCTTGTTAATGAAATCATAAGTGAATATAAAAATGCATTTATTGCTGTTTGAATACATTAACTTCCTGTGATTTATGTTTGGTGATATAGGTTACTCATTACATTCAAAAGCTACTGTGAGATTAGCCGGGGGTATGGAGTAGTTTATTACTCGTGTCACTTACTCGGTGTCTATTTAATCAAATTACCTCAATGTCCTTTTTTTCCTTATTAATATGTAAATTTTCGACTATAAATTTGATTATCTTCTATTATCAGGACCAGTATAATAAGTCCTGATAATAGAAGATAGTCTAATTTATAGTTGATGTCTATTTGTTGAGAATAGTCCCCAGTTGTCAAAAAGAATGGCTTTTCCTAATTCAAGGAAAATCGAGGGCGGAGGGACTTACAGTTAGAATAAATTTAAAGTGGAATTTGGTGATGGCAAATTCACCTTCTTCCTCGTCAGGTTCCCGACATCAGTTAATCATATTTAGATACGCGGATTAACACACGTTTGGAGATAATATGGATATGATTCAGATAATAAATAAGAGACATTTCCTTAACATATAATAAAAGATTTAATAAAATAAAAGTAAATAAAATTACACAAATGGAATTATTCAAAAATAAAATAAAGCGAATGAGAGACAATGGATTAATTAAATATACGCTTCGAGAGAGAGAGCTCACAAATTCATTTATAATCACACTACCTCAAAGTTTACTTTTCTTTATGTTCATCTGTATTCGATGATCATACTTCGTTGCATGGAGAGGTCTTGATTTGGCACAATATTAAAAGTTTCTTCTTTTCTCCTCTATTAACTCATTATTATACTCGAT
>NW_019386891.1:0-14492 GCF_000671375.1 Centruroides sculpturatus | reverse complement strand
AGATTGTCGACAAGTGTCGACGAATGCTCACCAACGCTCCAAGTGTATCATCCACCAACCAGAAAGTTAAAAAACTATCACAAAAATCTCCATAAGAGTGTCCGCCCCTTGGTACTGTCAAAGGGCCGTTCGGTTGGCGACACACTGCACTACCGCGCTCTATGTAGCAACGTATGGACATGATGACAACACTGATCGCGATGGCGTACACGAAACTAACTTGTTCAATATATTATTAAAAAAGTTTTTAAACTTTGCATTGAATTTACAAAATAAAGGACAAAATGCCTATTTTATAAAATAAATAAAGTTAGAGGACAGAGCAGTGAAATAAAGGACTCTCCTCTTAAATAAAGGACGTATGGTCACCGTAATTATAAGTTTCCTTTTTTTCTCCTAAATTAACTCATTATTATACTCGATTGGATACGACTAAGGACGTTGGCCTTATGGAGCAAATATGGACTACGTCGGTCTTTTCTGAGATCCTTTCGTACTCCTAACTAAGGGCATTGGCCTTAGGGAGCAAATATGGGATACCTCCTTTCCCTATGAGATCTTTCGACGTACTCCTCGAATCATGCAGGTCTTTGACTATATCTCATGATTTATGACCAGTCAGCTTATTTGTCTTTACTCATGTGAACGGATGAAAAGGGGAATTATTGAGGGGTCGATAATTCTCAGTGTGGTGAGATTTGTGAATAATAAGTGGAAAACAAAAGGATGTGTCTCCTTCTGTTAAAGGAAATGGCTCTTTTTATCAGTTTCCCACGTTAGAAAAACGATATTTTCACACCAAAATGAAATAATATTTTACTTTATAATTTTAACGTTATATTTAAATTGTTATTTAGACCCAGGGGTAATTCAGATCTCACACTACCTTTTTAGGTTTCGAATGTAATGAATAATGTAGCTAAGCTCAAAGCCCAAAAATGTTCATTAATATTTTAGTTATCACAGGACGTGGTTGTGTGCTCTGTAGATTTGATGGTGCATTAGAATTGATAGAATACAGTAATATAGTTTTAATTTTTCATGAAATAAAATGAAATTTGAGACAAACATTGCTTTAAAAGTTTAAAAAAAATGCACATAAACTGTATCTGCTCTGACCTAATTATTATTTTTAAGAGATTATTAGGATTTTTTACACAGCATACATATGTATATATAACGTATGAAGAATGATTAAACTGAAATGTTATGCCAAGTATATAAAGAAAAATATGACAAAAATTCAGAAAGTTCAAATATTCAAATGTTTTAAACTTCTGTAACCTTTTAAATAAGCCTAAAAATTTTGATTTCTGTAATTTATTTTCTTGAGTCTAGCAGTTGAATGTTATTTTTTCTTGTTAGAAGAATTATATCAAAATTATGTAAAATATAAATATTTTTGAATGAAATATTTCTTTAATATTAATGAACATAATGAACATCAGTTAATGAACATAATCCATTCCAAGACCTTGTTTGCTATCTGAATTGTTCATTAACTAATTATTGATTTACCATAGATTTTTGTGGGAATTTGATTAATTTGTTTTGGAGATCCCAAAAAATAAATAAAAAAATTATATAGCCTACTATCTTACTATGTTTATTCAAACATAATAACAAACTAAAAGCAATCTATTCAGTTTTTACATCTCTGTTTCTCAGAAGAGATTTTTGTTACTCCTTTATCTGCTCGGTCTTTTTGATTATATCTTTCTTAGCTAAGATTGTATCTACTGTAGACCTGTTGCCTACAGTATCAGACATCTGCCCACTCTACCTTGGCTATTATCTCTTGCTTAGTTTTTATATTGAACACAGTTTTTTGACACGCCACTCTTTTTAGGCCCCATAATATTATCAGTTTTTTAAATAAAAAGTTCAGAAAAGCACTTACAAAAATTCAGAGAATAGAAATTAACTAGTGCAAAAAAAAGTCATGTATACAACTATGAAAGTCTCGTTTCATAAACCATTTGTAGATTCCAGTTCCAGTAAAATATAGTTTTACAAATCTTAGACTCAGCATCACTTCTTCTTGTGTTTATTCTGTCAGGTATTCATTGTCCGAACATAAAAATGTTTCACGGAAGTATTCATTATCCAAAATGTTTGTTAACCAATCACTCACTGTATAAAAAAACACTACACAAAATTAAATAGCAAAAAAATATATTTAATTATTTAAGATTGATATTATGTTTAACTGTAAAATTATTTTTTGTTAACATACTTGGTTACTATTTAACTATTTCATTTAAAAATATTTAAGTTAACTTTTTTATTTGGCATATCAATTTTGTTTAGCCATTTAATCAGTAATTTCATATGAAGATTTTTGCTGAGATTGTGTACTTAAATCTAATAACATATACAGAACCAATAACCGATCCAAAAAAATACTAATAAACAAACAACAAGCATTTTCTAACTTCTTCCAAGTTTCTCATTAGGTTTTCCAACACTTATTACATGGATCGTCGATAAGTTTTCAGAATATAGCATTTAAACATGGATTTTAAGAGCTAGTACAAAATTCAAAACCCAAAAAGTTGCACATGCATATACTCATGTTTAATCGAGATTCAATGAAAAGGTTAAACCATCTTGTCAAGCAGAGCTTGCCAGGCCATCGACAAAACCATCTCCTCCCTGAAATATATGCATGATGAAGTGAAATTAATTTTAAATATCTCCATTGCCTCTAACCATTTATGAGGCAGCTTAACCTTTTCATTGAATCTCGATTAAACACAAATATACATGTGCATGACTTTCTAGGTTTTGAATTTTGTACTAGTTCTTCAAAATCATGTTCGACTATTATTCCAAAAGCTTAAATGTTCCACCTAACAACTGTTGGAAAACCTGTTGAAGAACTTGGAAGGAGTTAGAAAACGTTTGTGTGTTTATTTGTATTTTTTATTTTTATTTTTTTTCACATCAGTTATTGGTTTAGTGTATTTTATTTACTTTATCCCAGTGTAGTGTGTTGTTATGTACTTAAATTTTTTTTATTTATGAGATATTTCACAGTTAGGACAAATATGATTGGTTTAGTTTTTAACAGTGTTAATATTAGTTTTATTAGATTAAAAAATAAATTATTAGTTAAGAATTTCATTTTGGAAATTTTTATTTTTATTACGAAAATGTTCATAGATGAGAAGTTTTTCTTAGTATTTTAATTAAATTTAGTTTAAATTTTTTTGAGTTTTTATGGAAGTTGAGTTGATCTACAAGATCTCATTTTTGAATAGTTTAACCACTTTGTTAGTTGCCCTGAATAAAAAACTTAAACTAAAATTAAACCTAAAATGCTTAATCTCATTTATTGCAATATTGTTGAGACAAAGTTAAATGCTGCTTTTAGTATATGAAGCATAACAAACTAACAGTAGATAAAATTTCAAAGAGTATGAAAAAATGTTTTGAAGTGTACAAAAGTGTACACTTATTAAACATCAACAAATTTTAATTTGTTCTCATATATAATTATCTTACATAGAGATTAATGCATATAAGTACTTGGACATTGGTTATTTTACAACAAATTAAACTATTTTTATTAGTTACAATTTAAAATCTGGTGGTCAGATACAATTTGTATCATCCAAAAATTAATATTTAAATTCAAAGTGATAAAATCAAACATCTGCAAAATTACTAAATGATAAAATATGAATATCTGAGAATCTGAAACAGTAGAAACAAGCATTCAAAATCAAACAGTTGTATATTTTATTTGGTTTTGAAATAAGATATATTATTAAGGACTATAATGATAGAAATCTGTAAAATTCAAAAAAGTAATAACTTTTTATTTGTAATCAGAAAGATAAAGTAGAACCACCATAATTTCTTAACAAAAAAAAAAGGAAGAAGTCTTTTGTTTAAACATTCGTTAATATAAATTTCAGCACTAATATTTCCTTTTGTTAACAAACTTTTCAATCCACATTGGCTAATTGCTTGCCATATCAAATATTTTGAGCCAAACTTATCAACNAATAAAGAATATATAGTATGTTCATATTAAATATGTTATTAATAGAGGTAATATATGCCTCCATATTTTAGAATTGCCGTGGAACTCAAAAAATAATGTTTGCTCCCCCAAAATTAACAATTCCAGGAGTGTATAACAAACTGAAAGACATTGCCAAAATGACTGGAAATGCTGTAAGTTAATTTTTCATTTTATAAAATTAATTTTTTGGAGTGTTTAAGTTTAATTTTAGTTAAATTATTTTTGAAAACTAAAATGTTTTTTCCTGTCACCCTGTCCTGTTGACACTAAGACATGGTGTCTACTTGTCTGGAAAGGTTGGATAATTTTTTGAACCTGAAAAAAGTCGGGAAACTTTGTGAAATATTAAACATTACAATCAAAAATGTGTATTCTGTTGATTTTAGTAGTGTAATGTTTAAAAATCATTGAGGAGACAATACATTGGAGATTAAAAGCATTGATGCTGCAACTATTATAATTATCTTTCTTTACTTATTGCCTGTAGAGAGGCTATTTTGCTAACATTGTTTTACCATGTTCATTCATCAAGGTTAACAAGGACTGCTTTAATAATAATTGTTAATTTCTATTATCTGTGGCTGTTTCATTGCACTTGGTTTACATTTATATTAGTCATATGTTTCTTTTAAAACCATAAACATTAAAACTTTCAGAAAGTCTCAATGGGAAATACTAGATGTTTTCATTCATATTTCCATTTTTCAATTATTTTGGATCAAATGATAGGGTGGGGAGTCCTAAAAAACATTTAATCCCATAAAATGTTTCACTCCTAAATTTTGTATTGTTTTGTTTTCCCCTGCTTGAAGTCATATGAAATTGTTATACTCAGAAACTAATCATAAAACAATATTATGATATATTTAAAGGTTTTATAAAAGTCTTGCATCTCTAGTTGTTTTTCCAGGACTTGAGACAAAGAAAGTTTTGAAATTTTTCAGGAATTTTGTCTCAGAAATTCCTGAATCAGAAACTCTGTTGTTTAATTATCACTTAAATTACATAATAACTGATGAAATTATAGTAACTAGATTATGATAAGTTGTATTACAAATACAAATTTAATAATAATAAAAATATTACTTGATGTTTAGTCGATGAATAAAAAGATTGAGAAGATTAAAGGATTGTTTGTTGCATGTCGACATTGTGAAGCAAGATATCTCATTCGTTCTCTAAGTGGTAAGCTTCGAGTCGGCCTGGCTGAACAATCCATACTCTCGGCTTTGGCTCAAGCGGCTGTGCTGACACCACCAAATCAGGAATATCCACCAAAAATACTTAATTCACTAAAAGGTTTATCAAATGAAAGTATTAAGAAAAAATTTGAAGAAAATGTGGCTATTCTAAAATCAACTTATTGGTAAGTCATATTAACTTTTACTTTATAGAAATAGATAAATAAAAACTCATGCCAAAATGGTATAGCTTCTTGATAACAAGCACTGAGTTCAGCGTTAACACAATTTTCTTATCTCGCAAGTACTTTCGACATAAGAAGATTGTGTTAACGCTGAACTCAGTGCTTGTTATCAAGAAGCTAACTTTTCTTTAGTTCAACATCTTGGCTCTTTTAATATTTTATGTAATAATTACAAATTATTATAAAAATAGAATTTTAAGAAATTGAGATTTAATAAAATAAGATGAATACTGTAAAGTGCAGAGAAATTCTTTCATATATTTAGGATAGCCCAAAATTCAGTTGACAAATAAATTTTTCAGAACAGTTAAAAACAGCTGCAGGCAGATTAATTGTGATAGCTATTTCCAATAGCTCGCATTATACCCGTTCTCTGTGTTGGTTTATAAACCAATATTAACATTGCCAAATTTCAAGCTTTAAAAAGATTTTATCGAATATTGAAAATTAAGTGAAAGTGACACACTTTGTTATGACATGCTTCATATCAACATACCTTTGTCAAAATAGAATTATTTTTTAAGCTGACATTTAAATTTTCTAACATAATTATGTTTCATCATTAATAAAATACAATATAACTTATTTATAATGTATTTGAATTAGTGCAATCAGTAATAATCAGTTTAAATTGTATGATTCATATGATTCAATCAAACCTTTCTAAAACTATTTCTATGGAAACAAAAGTTCTACTATCCTTTGGTAAGATGAATTTGGAAATTTTCACTCATGTCATTGACTTGCAGTAGGTAGAAATTGAGACTGGGAAAACCTGCTAACAGTGCTGGTCAATTTTCTGTTTGGTAGCATATTTGGTGCATAAATACTGAATTTTAACAGCTATGCTGTAAGTTTTTCCCTTATTCCAATACATCTATCTTCTATCATAATTAGTGGTTCCACCTATAATATTGATAGTTTGCACCAAATCATGATTAATTATTTAAGATGTAGTCATCTTAGCATTATAATGGCCAACATCCTTCTTTTTCAAGTAATGTTTTCTAAAGAATCTTTCTTATTAGATAAAGTTTATGGACAAGTCAAAGTAATGTAAGATATTTTGCAAAATAGTTAAGTACGTTGATACTAGATGGCATTATTAAAGGTGAAACTTGAACAATATTAGTTTTATAATGTTTTTCTGCTTTATATTTAATATAATAAAAGTACAGAGCATTTCATATTATAAAGAGCTAAAACTAGTAAATGTTCACAAATCTGTGAATAAAAATAAGTAAAAGCTTTGTTTTTTTAAGTAAATACTGTAAAAAATTTGTTGTAAAAAATTTGCTGTAAAAAATTTGTACTATAAAGCACAGATAAAAGGCTTCATATTCACATATTTTTGATTTTCAACTTAGAGAAAATGTCTTTGTTGTATCCAATAATAATGCCAAGAAAAATTAAGAAGTATACATCTAGAATCAACATGGTATGTACCAATTTTAAGAAATTGTACAGATTTTATGAAGAGAACGTGGCGTGGAATGCCTTCTACTTTCTTGGTTATGAGGGGAAGTGGCCTTTCCTTCAAAATTAAAATGATGATATTTTGATTTTTCTGATATTTTGAAAATATATATCAGATCTTGGATTTCAGATGAGTTGCAAAGTTAGTGTTCTGCCAAGTGCTGTCAAAAAGATAATTAAATGGGTAATTTTAAAGTTTTACAGCATCATTTATAGAAAACTGAGTTATAGTACATTACTGCTAAATAGGTAACTGACTGAATTATTGCAAACATAGAACTGATAAGTCTTTGAAAACATTTAGCAAAAACAAGACTACGAAGCAGAATTGGTGAAAGTGTTTCAAAATGTATTGTGGATACATGCAAATCTTGAAATTTGACCTTTGTGTGGACATTTTGTCAAGAGGAGAGTCCTTCAATGATTAACATTCAGGTCAAATGCAATGCCAATGAGTAGTTTACTTGTGTCGATGCGTGTTGGCCTTGATTTATTCGCATCAGTTGAATTTGGAAATGTAACATCAAATGTAAAGTTTGATGAAGTCCAAAGATGTACTTCTACTCCCATATACTAGTTGCAGTATTGCACTTGGTCATTTACTCCCTACAATGATCCTAAGACTCCCAAAGGAAAACACTTTAACAAAGGCTTATGTAATGAGAGTTCCATCCATCAAATCAAAAATAGCCCTTTTCCACTTTAGCACAATTGGTTCATTTTCAATCTGTTTCAGATCTGTTTTCTTTTTTTTAAGTCAACCAGTTTTCACCTTGTTCAACGTCTTTATAAACTGTTTCTTATTCATCTCAGTTACATGATTTATTTTCAGTTTTTCAACCATTTGTTGAAAAACTGAAAATTTATTATTTACTACTTTTTATAGCAGAAAACCGTGACTTGTTTAAAAATAATCTATATTTTTTAAAAACATTCACAAAGACGATCATTTTTGCAAATCTTTGGCTTCCTTCTTCACATGGCAACACCATTTTGATAGTGTTTCCAGCATTTACTATTAATAAACTTCTTAACTGCACCACACCGGATGAATATATAAAAAGAGAGCAACTCAGTCCAGTTTTGTTATTCACCAATTAATTAGAGTGCAAAAGAGTGGGAGTGGTCACTCCCACTCTTTTGCACTTCAATTAATTGGTTATTACAAGTCATTCCCTTTTTATTAGTAAACTTCTTTCACACATGAAAAAGTAAATGCTTTTTTCAAAGCGTTTACTATTTACTACATTTTTATCTAACTAGTCCAATAAATAACTTACTACCATGTCATTCACTGGTGAAGATAAAATAATTGAGCTGCAATTTGAAAAAATTGTAGACTTAAGATGGACAACAGTGGGAGTTTATGTCTGTCCATTCGTCTGTCCTTTCTTAATCTTGAGAATGGAGTTATATAAAATCTGAGACCAGATATGGAAACCTTAGAGTAGGAGGCCCAATTAACTATATATTATTTCAATTCAAAAATTTTCCCCAGAAAGGTGTTATATAGAACATCAGCACGACTCTATTGTTTAAGGAAAAGTATGATGTACAGGGGCAAGACACTACTTATTTGAGGTAGAGAGCATATGTTTTAAATTAAATAAATCAAAACTATGATTAAAAATTTCGGCTCGGCAAAATTAATTAATAAAAATTTTCTTTGAAAACTGAAGAAAAATAAGTCAAAGTTTGGCTTCACTATAGACTCCTTACTGAGCAACTATTGCAGGAAAATTCCTTTTTGTTCCTTTTTCTTGTTGTTAATTATAATGTTATTGAACTAATTACATAATGACAAATAAATTTTTATTTATTTATTTATTTATTTTTTGAATTAGAAAAAGTTTCATTAACCTAGGTCTTATGTACTGATATATGCATTAAACGTATTATTTACGGATTACATAAAAAGAAAAGTCAATTATTAAATCTGAGGAAACACATTACTAACAATAGTATGTTAATATGTACCCTCAGATCTCATAATTGACTTATTTTTAAGTAATTGACTATTTAAAAAAATTTTGATATAATTTTTATTTTAAAAAAATTAATCACTAACATATTGTATTTTTTAGCGAGTGTCCTAGTTATGATCTGATTATTCCTGTCCTACTTTCGGAAGGTCTAGAAGCACTTCCTGATCATTGTCACATAACTCCCGGAATTCCCTTGAAGCCGATGTTAGCTCATCCCACCAAAGGAATTGAAGAAATATTGCATAGATTTGAAAAATCAAAATTCACTTGTGAATTTAAATACGATGGTGAAAGAGCACAGGTAAATCTCAATATTGCTTTTTATTTTTTTTTTTGTATCACTTATTTGTAAATCAAATTTAGTAATTTCTAACTACAGTCGACCCCCCTATAATTACGGTCCCTATAATTACGATTCCTATAAAACTACGAAAAAATATACGTATTTTGGAAATATTGAGTCGGATTAGTGTAGAATCGATTAATTTTATGGAAGAAAACCTTTCAATCAGCCGTAGTCCGTAAACTTGACACGTGTCAGCTGTGATTGGAACGACTTGTAAGAAATCGGATTACTAATAAATTGGAACGTATCTATATCTTATAGGGGGGGCGACTGGACTTATTTAATTATTTGGTCTATAATATAAAGTGAAATGTTGATAAATATATATGAAATAGTTTCAGAAATTTTTATAAATAATAATTTTAATAAATATAAAGACAAAAGGGTGGTGTTCAAAAAGAGCAATTACAAACACAGCAAATTTATTTTACAAACAATACTCAAACATTCCAATGAACAGAATTCAGAACAGATACATCAATGCACAAATACTACATTATACTGAAGATCATACATTTGTTGATAACAGTCCAGCAATAATTAATGATGAAAACAATCACAAAATAGTAACCATACCAATTACAATGGATGACATTAATCACAGAAAATTAATTGGCATACTTTCTCATTTATTCCAAGAAATACTTCTTAGGTATACAGGTATTGATGCCAAAAAGAGACCATAAATATCCTAAACAGATACAACAAAACAATTAAGGAAGATCTTACACCAATGGTTCTTGAATTTTTTGAGATGTCCTCTTTTTTTGTAAATAAATGCTTTGTACCTTTAAACTTTGTGAAAGTGTGAGACTAATTGGGGATAGGACGTTTACGAGTTCTTGACTCTCCTATCTCTTACTCAACTCAAGACCTTGAGGTGCGGTCTCTCTTGTCCAAAGGATGGGTTCTGTTGAGCGAAAGGGTTATAGAGTTAAGGATCGTTAAATCCTTTCTTCCGTCAGGATCTGACACCAATCTATCAATTTCTTAGCGGATAGATACGCGTTTAATTGAGGACAAAATTATCATGAGCGATCTCGTCGAGGACTTCTGGTTCAGTATGGAGATGATAATGCCGGAAGAAACACGCACCAATCCAAGTTCATTAACAATATACCCATTTATTGTTGAACATTTTTACATAGATAATTAATTAGGAATCAAGGTTACAGTTCCCTCTCAGGATTTTCAATCCGTATAATTCATAAGTTTCGGGTTTGATAGCAGACAAAATATATATTAGTCACAATTCTAACCTCGAGTTGGAAATATTCGAGAGAGAGCTTACATATCCTCGCGAGTGGAATAAATACCTCTAGTTATAAACATTGATGTTTAGATTGATGTCTAGTTGATCCAAATTCTCGTTCTTCCCAGGTTCGAAATTCAGTTCAAAGTCAGAATTGTAAAGTCTGTCGAAGACTGTGGCGACGAGAGGCAGGTAATCCACACACACACACATAGTACAGAAAAATAACTTTCCCCCGTGTCATCATCGCACTTGCCTTTTATATGGGGGCTCGCTTCTCGAGATTTCCCCATGTACGTCACAGGTGATGATCTTCTTTGACCAATCTTCTTCTACAAGGAAGATCTTCTTTTACAAGGAAGTATTTTCGTGGGAATTGAGTTTTATGAGCGATTTTTATGAGAAAATTTGTCGGTTGTTTTTCTTTTTTGAGTTAACCATAACTTTTATAAAATCGTTTTTGGGTTTTGAAACAAAAATGATAGATGAAAATGAATAAAAATATTCAAATCTCAGCATTCTTAAATCCTGGCCCTCACAAAAGCATAATGAACTATAATTTTCTAATTTTAATAAAACTATGGTTTGATAGTACACAATAATTTTTCAACTAAAACAAAAGAATAATAGTACACATAGACACTGCTAAAGGAAATCAAATTTTAATTTGATTTAATTTAGCAATAACCATCTGTACATTAATCATGACATCATTAAAACAATAACTTAAATGTAATAACTTTAGAGAAATAAATACTAAATCTATGAGTACTTTTAATGCTATATTATAATTGATATTCTAACCAAACTGATTAGTATGTATGAAAGTTGTACTCCAAAGCAAGCAATAGTATTCATAATTGATAAGTAGATCTTTATGCTCCTTAGAATGGATCTTACTCCCCACAACATTGCTTTACACTATGTACATATATAAGTACTGTACATCCAGTCTGAATCAACACTTTCATATACACACATATATTAGTTCATTCTGGTGCAGTCATAGAGGAATTATGGCCTTAAATATGATCTCAAGCAGACAAAAATCAAAAAAGGACAAATTGCAAACCTGTTGGCAAAGAAAAATAGAAACAAATGACATTATGCAGGGTGATTTAATATACTAAAAATAACACAACACCAAAATTTGGGTATGTATAATATAAAAAGAACAGTTAGAAATGATTGAGATAAGGACAATACATTTAAGGTAGTTGTATTCTTTAGTAATAATTTATTTTCAATCAGTGTACACAAAAACTATATTGAAAATTCAGAGTATGAAACTTTTTAAATGCATGAGTTATCAAATAAAAAAGGAATTTATTAACAAATTATTATCTAAACTTTTTTAGATTCATGTTTTAGAAGATGGACGTGTTCAGATATACAGTCGAAACCAGGAAAATAACACTTCAAAATATCCAGACATTATCAGTAGGATGCCTTTGGTTTTGAAGCCAGAGGTTAAGTCATGTATTATTGATAGCGAAGCCGTTGCTTGGGATGTAGAAAATAAACAGATACTTCCTTTTCAAGTGCTCAGTACAAGAAAAAGAAAGGTTTTTAATATTTAATTTAAATAATAAATGTAAAACAAAATTTTTTTATTTTCATATCAGAATAAAATCCACTAAACAGTGCTAACTTTTACAATGTTACTGTCTTACAACATAAACTATATAAGGGAATTGAAAATCATTGAATGTTATTGTGTTAGGACAATGTCCTAACTTGGCAATTGCAAGACATTCATTGTTTAGTGAATTTTATAACTTCAGAATATATGGTTCCAGTTTGCAAACAGTTTTTAATTTTTTAGGATGTCGTTGAGTCAGAAATAAAAATACAAGTATGCATATTTGTATTCGATTTATTATATTTAAATGGTAAATCTTTGGTAAAGATGAATTTAAGAGAACGTAGGGAACTTCTACATCAGTCTTTCAAAGAAATTGAATCAAAGTTTATGTTTGCTCTTGCGTCTGACATATCATCCACTGAAGACATTCAAGAATTTCTGGATACATCTGTGAAACGTAAGTTTTCTTCTGTTTTTAATTTTCATTTTTAAAATTAAAATTTGGATAATAATATATAGTGTTTTCCAAAAGAAACATGCCATAGGAAATTGTGCAGAGAAACTGTAGATAAAGCTTCAGGAAACAAGTGTATAGTATATTGGTTATATGATGCAACATTTCAGCTCTGCAATAATGTCAAACAGAAGTTATACTTGCACAAAATTTATGTGGTCACATGACAACACACAAATTTTGAGTCAGTTTCAATTATTATAGTCCAGCTACATAGTTCTGTAATTAACTGGTATGTTGTGAGAATTGAATTTGTTCTTCTTAATACATGATATGCAGATGATAACATGAACATGACATCTTACTGGGTTTTTTATAGTAGTATTTAGTTTTATTTAAATAAAACTGCATATCAAGTGTTAAAAAGAACCAAGTTTAAGCCTCACAGCATATAAGTTATAGAATTTACATATGCAGCTGGACCTACATTAGTTGAAAGGGATTATATCATGCATATGAATTTTGTACAATTAATTTTATGTATTGCAGATATGAAATGATGCACCATGTAATCAATACACTATGCACTTGTTTCCTGATACTTTGTCTACAAACTCCATACATTCTCCTTTGGCATGTTTCTTTTGAAAAACACTGTATATTAAATATTTTTATTAATATAGTATGATTGCTGTTTATTCAATTTCTATGTATAATGTCCTTTTAATCCAAAGAATTTTTCTTGGTAGATGATCTTAAATGCTGTAAGAATGTCTACCACTAAAAATTCTTTGGATTAAAAGGATGTTATACATAGAAATTAAATATTTTTATTTTATAAAAAAAATGAATATGTTTCCTTACTGTTTTGAGTAAATTATTATGAAAAGAACAGCACAAACAAATACTAACTAACTTGGTACTAGAGGTAGACATTGGGTGCCATCTCTTATCTAAATCAATAATTATAATTTTAATAATTTATTTAAAAGTGTAGAATTATCTGGAATTAGCCTGGAGTGGGGCATGAACCCTCAACTTCCACTTGCCGTATGGTATGCTTGCCAGTTGTGCCATCCAGACCCCAAGCTAGTCTTTGCTTCCAGACTTATTTAAATTTAGATATAACCTTTATAGCACAATTGTTTAAGGAGATCATTTGGTTGAGTATCTATGTACAGTAGAACCCCTCTAATCCGTCACCTTTGGGACTGGGGGTATGGTCGGAACGCAAAAAAGGTCGGATTATCAGAAAAAAGTAAAATAAACAATCTTCTCCTTTGTCTAGTCTTTGTAGCACTGCTAATNGGTATGGTCGGAACGCAAAAAAGGTCGGATTATCAGAAAAAAGTAAAATAAACAATCTTCTCCTTTGTCTAGTCTTTGTAGCACTGCTAATTTTTCATTTAATGAAAGAGTAACGTGTTTATGTTTCACTCCTGACATGTTGAAAACACACACAAAACTGTACATGAACACACAATGTAAAATATATACTGTAACGAACACAGAAAAACGCCACGGACGGTGAGTCACCGATGAGTCGGGACAAGTTTCTCGACTCCGACCACGGTCGGATTAACCGGAGTGACGGACTAGCCGAGGGCGGACTAGAGGGGTTCTACTGTATCAGGCTTTGGGATGTTTAGTATACTGATCATGAACAAAGATAAAGAATATAAAATGTTACTTAAATCTCTTCAAAACTGAAGTTAAATGTACAGTAATAAGAAGTGATTCTAAGTAATTTCTAAGTAAGTAAAGCATAAAAAAAATTTTTTATGCTTTAATTTATATTGTTATCATTTATATAAAAATTGTATTATATATTTGTTATTGTATCAGTCAAAAACAGTGTAATTCATAATAAATTTACATTAGGGTTGGACTGAATATGGATCTTTGACCAAGTACTGAATATATTTGTCAAAAAAA
>NW_019386890.1:16840-18573 GCF_000671375.1 Centruroides sculpturatus | reverse complement strand
GAATCCAGCCAATCACAGCCCGGCACGTGTGCAGTTTACGAACTACGGCTGTTTGAAAGGTTTTCTTCCATAAAGTTAACCGATTCTAGACTAATTTGTCTCTACATTTCCGAAACACGTATAATTTTTTGGAAATACAGTAGACCCCCTATATCTCTTAGATACGTTCCACTTTATAAGAATTTTATGTTGTAGGAATCCTTAAATACATGAGCCAATCACAGCCCGACACGTGTGAAAGTTTACGGACTACGACTGTTTGAAAGGTTTTCTTCTATAAAATTAACCGATTCTAGACTAATTCCACTCAACATTTCCAAAACATGTATAATTTTTTTGGAAATAATCCGTATAAACTATGCTATAAAGCAGGGGTGTCCAACCTTTTTGTTTCTCTGGGCCGCATTGGAAGATGTCAAGGAGTTTAGGGCCACCAGCTGTAGCGTAGCGTAGGGGGCGGCACATTTTAGGGGGCGGCAAAATTTCACAATAAATAATAATAATATCCTGTAAGAATTTGAACCATTTTATTTCATATTTTCGTCCACCTACGACTCGGACTGATTGAAATGAGCACGGAATAGTGTTACCATCCATCCGTATAGTCCGGAGATATCGTGCGCAACCTGTTGACCTTTGTTTTTTTTTTTATTTGCTTTATATATATATATATATATATACGTATATATCAATGTTTTTGTATATAGTTGGCATCGCCTCTACCTATGACCTGTTGTATATAAAGAACAACAAACGCATCAGCCATTTTATTTCTCAAACAGGTAGTGCACCTGAATCTGATTTTTTTATGTACTGTATTTATAGACTTTGTTTTTTAAATGTAAATTGGCAAAAGGAAAAAAGTATATATATAATTTCAAAAAATGGCAGATTGCGAATCTGTTATAAGTCCTTTCGATTCTCGTCAGGTGTTGACTCTTCGTACAAAAATAACTTACAGTGTCGGCCATCTGTTTAATGATCTATGTGCATCTATGTGGTTCACGTATTTACTAGTTTATCAGCACTTTGTGCTGGAATTTAGAAACAGTATTGCAGGGGATCTTCTTCTCATCAGACAGATAGCTGACGCTTTGTCAACACCATTTGTCGGGATCGAGTCCGACAAACCGGACCAGTTTTTTTGTAAATATGGAAGGAGGAAGACTTGGCATCTACTAGGTACCATTTGTGTGTTGTTGAGCTTTCCGTCTTTGTTTTTGAAGTGTGTCAGCTGTTCCCACTCCCACCAAAGTGCACAGTTTGTATATTATGCAGTTTTTATTATCTTTCTGTTCGGATGGGCCGCAGTTCAAGTGTCACATTTGTCATTAATTCCTGACCTATCACCGATATCGTCGGAGAGGGTTGCATTCAATTCTCACAGGTACACATGCACAGTATCATCAAATATTTTAATATATTTAATCACTTGGTTGATGCTAGGCTTAAATTCAGAAGGGAAAAAATAGTCTTATTAGTCCCAAAGATTCTCCAGAATTTTGGCATATTGCACTTATTGTTGTTTCTGTTGGTACACTGTTCAGTATTATCTTTCATCTTGGTGTAAGAGAGTTCCATAAAAGTTCTATAAAATATACTGATAATTCAGATGGTAGTGAGAATTGTCTTATAGTACTTTTTACACTTTAATAGGTTTTTTGTTGTTAGTAAATTTTAATCTTTATGAACTAGAGGATGTGGTTGCTGTATCATCAAATGCAGTGTGTAGC
>NW_019386890.1:0-16705 GCF_000671375.1 Centruroides sculpturatus | reverse complement strand
AAATACTAAATAAAGCTGGAGTTGTGAATCAAAGGATTATAGACCCAAGTGCAGGAAAAAGAGACAAAGGACAAAAGATAAAGAATTGAAAAAGGTTGAAAAATTACGGGTCCGTATTTACTTGACAGAAGATCTATTTAACCTTTCTCACTACTACATCTTTTGTTTTTCTGATCTTTCCCTCTTTTTCCCAAATTTGGATCTATAATCCTTTGAGTTTTGACTCCAGCTTTATTTAGTAATCCTTCCACATTGACACATCTCCAAATACAGTGTTTGAAAATATTTTCTTTCCACTCAAAAATAAAATATGAGTAAAGGTTTACGGCTTTGTGAAACTTTTTTTTTGAGTTTATGCCGTTGAAATCAATAAATAATAAAAAATTAAAACATTTGTCGGTTTTGTTTACACGTTTATTGACCCGCATTTGAACTTGCCTTGGGCCTCATGCGGCCCGCGGGCNCCGTTGAAATCAATAAATAATAAAAAATTAAAACATTTGTCGGTTTTGTTTACACGTTTATTGACCCGCATTTGAACTTGCCTTGGGCCTCATGCGGCCCGCGGGCCGGGGGTTGGACACCCCTGCTATAAAGAAAAAATTTTAGGATTACTTACCGAGTGTGCACCGTTGCTTACGCTTGTTATCTTCGCGGAACAGCGCACCAAACGGCGGCCGCAATTTCTGATAAATTATTTTTCTGCGAAAAATTAGTTGACCTTTGGAGACATCATTAATAGAAATAATTTTTATGGCCGTTGAAAAAAAAAAATTTTTTTTACAAGAAATGTGTAAAATTACAGTACTGTATTAGACTTACGGTACCTAATTTACATACCGTACAGACGATAGTAAACTCAACATACTCGCTTAAACTCTCCCCGTAGAGTGGCGCTGAACAGCGGAAAATATATATATATATAATTATAATAAAGTTCCAATAACCTAAGTTGATATATAATTATATGTACAGTACCTAATTTATATATAATTTATATATAATACTGTACAGACGATAGATAACTCAATTTACTTGCCTAAACTTTTCATAGCGTAGCGGTGGACGGCAGAAAGTAGTTCGGCTGATCATCCACTATTGGTCCAGATTCGACCAATCTTCTCGCGACACGAGTCGGCGACGACGTTTTACCGCCTATTACGAGTTTCTTTTAGCGTATTTATACGAATACGGTCGCAATTTTTTTCCGCGATATACAAAACTGCATTATATGAACCCGCATTATACGGGGGTCAACTGTATATGTAATTTGCTTATTTTTCTCGTTTGTCTAAAGATATATTAGATTTTTTTAATTCTAAAAATTGTGAGATTATCGTTTATAATGTGACATTTTTCTGCAGATGGTTTAAATAGACATCGGCGATATCGAGTTAATGTCGAAGCTGCTTTCAACTTAGTATGCTTTTTTATATTCCGGAAAAAACTATTATTTATTAATATAAAAAATTATTTTTGCAAATCGTCAGTCAACAGTTTATATTTTTATTATTATTCTTAATTAATTAATTAATATATATTTTTAGGCCACATTTTAGTTACTATTAGACCCTGCTTTAAATGAAAGTTTAAATTTATATCATGAATTACATAGTTCGTTTCATAAAAATACTGGGTATTATTTTTTTTTCATTAGCATTAATGTGTTTTAATTAAAGTTTGAATACAAGAAAGTGTAAATTAATATATTAATTATTTTCGTAATATTTAATAAGAGATAACTTCAATATCGCGTATCCAACAGTGCATATGACAGCTGTGTGAATAAAATTGATGATTTTCCTGAATAATTAGTATTAATTGTTCTATAAGGAATGTTAAACGAATATTCATTTTTTTCTTACAGGTGTTGATTTCCAATTATTCTTTTGTAGAATAATTCTACAAATAAACACATTAATGCTAGAATAAACCCAATCGAAAGCAATATTATTGGACTAATGATGTCAGCCAATTGTAATGCTTGGAATTCTGTATACTTCAGCATCTTTGATGTTTCTGCATAATCTTTTTTCTCGGTGATTCCCGCTTCAAACAAATGTATTATTCTATAAAATAAATATATTTTTTAGTGCTTCGTAATAGAAAACGTCATACAGGTAAACAGAAACTTATCTTACGTCTTACTTAATTTCTTCTTAAAAGGGAATCCCTTTCTCACAGCATAAGACTGAACAAATGTGACAAGAACATCTGCAGAAATTCTATATGCGTTTGATTCTTTTGGTATCAGTTTACTTGTAAAATATTCAGTCGTTATAAATGCAAAACGTTCTTTTTTAACTTTTTCAATTGCTGTCCAAGAAGAGAAGAAGTGATTGTGACGTATGATGTGATCTTTCAAAATTTTTTCTCTTCTGTTGTTGGAATTCTTCAAATAATATGCAGGAAACAAAATAATCGAATATATTACAAGTACTGAATGCAAAACTTGTCACATCAGGTGTCACAAAAAAGTTTCCCTATTCAGTGCACTCTGTATCGGTAGCCAATAACCAAATCCCACAAAATAGATTTACAGATTATCCTACGAATGATAAAAAGTGCTTTGCGTACAAACACGAAGTTAGAAATTTACCGCTAGCAAACATGAAACATGGAAGTATACTTAATGCTCGAAACACGGAAAACACGAATTTTACTTGACATTTTAATATTATTTTAAACATTACGAATGAAAGGGCATTACCGAATAATCGGACACACGTTGAGAAACATTGTTTATATCAGTAAACATACTATGCAGAAGGAATGTTTTATGCTGAAATAATAAATACGTTTTCGTTGCGTTATTATCATTCTGTCTTTTGTGGTTCCCTGTAAACCATGTAAAGCACGTTTTAAAAGAGGTTTTTGAACTAAATTATTGTGTTGAAATTCTTTTTTCTTTTTTTTACACAGTCTGTATACAAAGTTTAATTTCAACAGCTTCTTATTTACAGATACAGATTGCTCTGAATAGTGAAACTTCAAATATGGCCAGTCTATACTTACCTTAATGTAACTCCATATAGCGTTATTTCCCCTCATACAACAAGAATATTCACCATTTCTGACAGCAATGGCTAGTTCGTCAAAAGTTTTTGGTACAGATTCGGTTAAAGGATACGACATGAAAGACATTAAAGTTCCACTGTAACTGTGCACTAACACTACAACTGATAGCAACCATATTGACACAAGCAATCTGGATTTGAATCTTTTTACGTTATCCAAGTTAATTCCTAAGAATAAATATTAATCTTATAATGTAATCGTAACGGGTTGATATTAATGAAAAAATAATAAGATTAATAAGCGTACGTCAGGAATAAAGAGAAATTTTTCGAAGTTCACCTGTTGGGGAGAGGGAGAGAATTAAGTCTTATCCTAAAAAAACTCAGCTGTAAAACTGTATTATTTTATATGCGGATTTTTCGTTTTTGACTGCATTTAATTAATGGTGTATGCAATGAGAATGCACATTAAGTAAAGAACATGTAATTCCGAAAAACTCGTGTTCAACTGTACTATTTTAGATGTCATTTTTTGCATTATCGCGGGAAATCGAACATATTTTTAGACCCTTCTATAAAAATTCTCAACATCTTTCATCTTATTCATAGTTGACACGAAGAGTGTATGCGCATATGTTCGCTGTATTCGAACTCTTCGTCTTAATGTTCGAATTTATATTTATAAATGAATCTCGAAGATTCAGCTAATTTTTGGAAATAATAATCCTGAAAAAGAACTCAGAAGAAGTTCGTTATTCATGAGTTAGAAATACTTTTCTTCTATACTCTTTCCGCGTTGGGGGCACTAAGAAGGCCTCTTATATCAGGCCCATTATGAGTTCGGAAAGACCCACAATGGTGCGATCGGATGGTGAGGGACAGGGCTCGACTTAGAGGTACTACGCACCGATAACTGGTTGCAGTGACACTTCATTATCGTTAACTCACACAGCAGACATCTAAAAATTCTCTAATTAGTCTTCGGAAAAAAGGGGCTTAATTTCTGCACCCTTTGAGAACGAGTAAGATCAGTAATAATGTATTAATCTTTGCTATCGTTATTTTTTCCGAAAAACGCCTTGTTCATCTTCTAGTTTCTAATATTTGTATCTGTTTTTAAAGCAAAATACCGTTTACCTTGGTAAACAAACGTGCAAAATAGATTCCAGAACACACGGCTTCGTGGCCAAAATACTCCCACTTCGTCAGTCATGAAATCACGTTCGGCCACTTTATGCAATACTAATCCAAATATGAATACCGTTGAGAAAATCATTATCCACATCTAAAACAAATAGTTCTCGTGAGAATAAATCAATATAAATATTCAATTTAAAAGTAAGGTTGCCAACATTTAAAGTTACAAATTCCAAAAAAAAGTTCTTTTTACGATTTCTGTCTTGTGTGCACTAAGAAGACCTTTATCAGGGGGTACCTCAGGGCACTAAGAAGACCTTTATCAGTACATCGTGGGTTTGGCCAAGTCAATAACGAGGATGCCATTTTGAAAAACAATATTTGAAATTTTGTTTTTTAGAGTACTTTCAAAAGTTCTTAGAATTTTTCGACCCGCTCTGTTCTGGGACATTAAACGCTCGCGTTTAATGTCCCAGAACAGTAAAGTTGAAATTATATTACTCCGGGCAACTGTAGTGCTTGTTGGCAACCCTATGTAAATGTTAAATACGTACATCCAAACCGAAAGGTTTTATTATGGAAATCCAATTCGGAATCTTTGCTGGAACCCTGATGACAAAGACAACGGACTGGAACACTAATGGAGATGTAAATTCCACTGCTGCAAAACGGTTAGGGTTGAGGATTAAACCAACGAAGGCCATATCGGCATCCTAAATTTAAAACAAAACAATTAATTGTATTGAATTGAAAAAATAAGACACGAAACACAAGAACGTTATGCGAAGAGTATGCGTTACAAGCAAATTTTGTATGAGAAACTAATCAGTATTTCGGAGTTTCACGTAAGTACAACACAAGAAATCCACGTGACCAGCTATATGGAAAATATAGTAAAATTTTGCTATTTATGAGCAAGGTATGGAAATATAAATTACCACGGAATTAAACACATTCTTCAACAAAATTGATTCAACAAGCCGAAATCTCATTTCCATAGTGGTACACTGATCTCTTAGAATTTTTAAATCGAATACAGATAGGTCGGTGTTTATGAGCTTACTGAGAGATTTCGCTATAAACCGTGATATGTACACGGTGTCTGCTGAAACTTTTCAGCGAGCTTAAACGTATAACTTACAATATAAATTTATACATTATATTAACTATAAGCTTTATTGTTACGAACTTTTACTTTAATACTTTTCATCAGAAAATAATTTCGTATTTTTGTACATATAACCAGCTGGTTATCTGTGTTAAAAACAATTTGACAGGGTTTAAAGTTATGCGATGGGGTGGATAAACAGCGTACATATGCTGGAGATGACGGTACAAATATACTCTCTTGTAATTCTTTTTGTAACAGTTCCACGAGTCACCACCATGAAAAAACGGTAATCATTAACCTTACTTGTCTTCATAATACATAATACATTACTGTAATACATAATTGTGATACAGTAGAGCATCGATTATCCGACTTAATTCGGGACTGGAGTTGGTTGGATAATTGAAAAGTCGTATAACCGAAAAGTATGAAAAAATCCATTATTAGTGTAGTATATTATTATATCCCATGTAATTAGTATATAAAGTATAACGCTATTAACCTACTTCGCGTTGAATTTTCCTCCATGTTAAGCCTATCAATTTTTTTTAAATAATAATTGTCGCTATTGCATCGTTAAAAATTATTTCTTTATTTTGCGCAAAATAAATACGGTACTGTACTGTACATTGAAAAATATAAAACAAAAAATATATATATACAGCCAGCTAGTATTCATCCTACTATAAACCCTTCGCCTCCTGTAAGTTTTATTAGAATGTCCCGGGAAATCCAATACCAGCTGTTCTCAAGGTCATCCAGCTGTAAACACAATGACTCATCAGTGACAAACTTCGCAAAAAAGGAAGACAATGGAAAATAAAGTTCGAAGTCTTTTTTTTAAAAATAACGCATTTTTTTCGTTTTTTCAGTTTTAAGTATTTTTTACGTTAGATCAATTTTTAATTACATAATAATTAGAAGAAGCAGTTAACAAGAACATTTATTAGCTTGCGCACATCTGACTTGGATCTTACACACAAGATATCTGCTATCGTGAACAATTGACGAAATAAAATTGTACATTTACCAGAGAATACACAAACACGCAGTTTGTACACAATTTACGTTTTGTATATACAACTGACACTCGATCCATAGCGGTCTTTCAATGACCGGACATAAAAAATGAACAGATGATGCTTAACTTAAACGCGGTTTACAAAAAGAATATGATTAATCTTAACACAACCACTCATAATTAAAAAATTAAGCTTCGTTTAAATACTGGCCTCAATTTCATGGTTGAGCCAGTGTAGCCAGCTAAAACACGCAAAAATTTAACAAAAATAATATTAAAGTAGCCAAGTCATAGCCAAATATTGTAGCGCCACATCACTAGCGGACATTTGAATTTGCCGACTAGAACGCGGTCGGTTAACCGAGGTGACGGTTAATCGGGAGTCGGATAATCGAAGCTCTACTGTATGTATTGTATCAGTATAATTTTGCACTTATCCATTTATACACACATTCACAAATGTACAGTACATGTGTGTAGTTTCAATTTGCCTACCTTATTTACCATTTTTGCAACTAATCCAGTCCACGAGCCGTTTTCTGTTAGATGTCCATAATGTTTCGGTATTGGTTTTACCAGAGAGTAACTACGTAAATGAAATTTATTAAATTTATTTTATGTTTATACATTTAATTAATATCTCGTAAATGTATTTCTATTATTTACCTAAATTTTAATTTCTCTTTAACAGCTTTAAACACGTGAAAGTAAAATCCGCCTGTGATTTTCGTTTCCGTTTTGTCTAATTTCATATAAGCCGGAATCTGTAATTTGTAAATCACGTGATAAAACTAGTAAAATCTATTATTAAGAAAAAAGTCATCTTACCTNTTAATTTCTGTTTAACAGCTTTAAACACGTGAAAGTAAAATCCGCCTGTGATTTTCGTTTCCGTTTTGTCTAATTTCATATAAGCCGGAATCTGTAATTTGTAAATCACGTGATAAAACTAGTAAAATCTATTATTAAGAAAAAAGTCATCTTACCTGTACACCAACAATTTTCCATTCATATGAAATATTTCTTGCTCCTATGTAGAATTTTATCAGAATTAAAAGTTTTCGTATGAAATGTCTTATGGACACAAATATAATAGAAGGAATATCTCATTGTATACTTCAGAGTGAAAAAATCTATATATTAGTGAGAAGAATCCATTTCGTTGTTATAAAAGGTTTTCACTGTATATTTATGCAGGCTTACACTTGCATGCCGCAATAAATTAGTTACATTAGTATCAATGCAATGATTACAGTAATATAAGTAATTTATTCAAAATGGGGCGTGTAAATTTACTTGATAATAAATACATATTTCAAACATAAATAGAAGATTCAAAGTGAAAGTGTCTTGTTCACAAACTTTGAGGAGACACGCCTTGCCAATATCTTTGTGTGTCATCATGCCCCCTGCTAATTGATAATATTGTTACAATGTGTCTTGTACTCACTAATACGAGTGTGTACCAAGATCAGAATGTTTTCAACGTGTTCATAAGCTAAATAAATTAATAAAACTGTTTTCGTATTAATTTCTGTTGGTTTTATCCATTACAGTCAGAGATTATTTGTACTTTATGCTTAAATATTAAAATTGTCTTTCGTTATCTTCGCACTCAGGAAAGTGAAAAATTTACATAAGGCAGCAAAAAAACTCCACGATATACACATGCTCTATCGATCAAATTAATTCATTTTGCTGCAAGCATTGAAACTAATGCATATCCTTATTGAATGCAGCTATAAAACTGCCAAAACAGTGAGATTTCGAACTTATTTATTCGTGGACTTACCTTTCGTGTGTCCTGAAATATCAGCATGCCAAATTTAAATTTGTTTGGAGTATTAAATATTTCTAAAGACAGCATTGAATAGTACTTCGTTATACGGGGAACAGGTGTCAATTAGTCATTTTTAAATGTGTGTATGTTTTGTCTACTAAATGTCGGAAAATATTTTTTTTCAGTACCTTTCCTATAGTGTCTGAAGATTGCACTAAAAAATTTCAAAGTTATATGAAATTTATTTACATAAAGTGACAGCAAAGTTTTCAGGGAATCTGCTGCTCCCCATGTGCCCTGACGACATATTTTTTCCTTTGCACTTGCGCAGTTGGTTATTCGTAGGAAAATTTTCAACCGTCACTTCAGAAAGGCGATTCAGTTATGAAAAAAATGATTAATTACAGCATAAAAAACGTATAAACAACAATTTTTAGGCCAATTAATGGCAAAAAGATTCTTCATAGACTTAGTATTGAAATGTTTATCCATCTAAATACTATCAAACAACTTTTTATTAGCAAATTATAAGTAAAAAAACGATAAAATCAAGTTGTTTTATTCTAAAGATTGTTTATATATTTCAAAGTTGAGAGCCTGAGGCAGCGTGGCATTTCGCAGCAATTTTAGCTGCACTGGTTTTCATTGGTGCATGATTCGTTGATGTAATAACAAGAAAGAATTGAACCAACTACAGTTTAGAATACGTTTAGTATCGACGTTATTATTTAATATTCTGCCTGTTCTACCTCTAATTGCTGTAGAATGTTAGGGGATATGTTTATGGAAATATTTTTGGACCAGGGTTAATAAAATTATACTTGTTGACTTAAACAAAGTGAACCCACTTAATGGATATCTAATCGGAGCTTAATTTCACGAACCACATACTCCCCACTTACCGCTAATTAATATAAAATAGTAGAGGACGGTTTTTTCGGAAATATTAATAGCCCGGAAGTAATTACAAAACGTTTATTGGTTGAGCGAGTTAAAACACCCATACAAGAAAGCATATCAGATCTTAGATAGCAACAGACTTGTATACAGTTTGTACAAAACGCTCCTAAAGTTGCAGATTTTTTAAAATAAAAGCCATCGTGATGGAGGAATCTATAATTCTAAAATATGAGCTTTTAAAGGCAAAAGAAGAGTCCCAATTGTAAAATTTAACCATAAAATGGATTACTTGTTGAAAGCGCATTCAAAAAGCCACGAAAAAAATTAAAATTCTGGCTACCATCCGAAAAAAACTTCGAAAAAACACTTACGGTATCGTACATCACGGCGTGCACTAACTTGCGCTTTCACGATTTCTAAATTTTCATTCATAAAACCACATAATGGACCCCAAAATGAAACTGTCTGAGCCATGCAGGATGCTATGTTGCTTTCCACCGCAAATTACTGCTACAAGTTTTTGCCGTTCGACGGCAAGCACTCCAACCGGAATTTAGGAACACATTTCGCAGAAATTTTTAAACGGATGTCGCTCGCGCGGAGTTACGCGGAGGAATAAAAGAACGCATCCATGTTCGTCGCATCGGTGCACTGCTGCTGCCAGTTGAATTCAATGTTACCACATAGAGATGGGTTTCCCGAGCATCGAATATATGACAATTTTTTAGACTGGCAGAAATTTTAAATGAAACACTGGACATTTTTAGATTAATTTTGAGTATAAGACGAACCTCAATTTTGGAGGCAATTTTTTGAATAAAAAAGTGCGTCTTATAGTCTGTAAAATACGGTAATTAATATTCCATAAACACAATAGATTACTCACGAAACATCAAAAACCACGAATAAAACTATTATTTTTCCAAAATTCATTTATTAAATGGGTAAACGCAAATTCCCTGGGGCCCCACGTTGTAACACTGACCCCGCTCGCTTGACACAAGGGTTCGGGTACGATTAGTTATGATTACTCAGTACATACAAATATATGTCTGAAATACACTAATATGTAAAAGTAATTAAACGTTTATATTAACAAATATAGAAATACAGTATCTCACCATGTTCTTCAGCACACAACAAAGACATTGTTACAATTATCAAGACAGTTGTAACATACGCTTTCATTATCTCGGTTAGAACCAACTTATTACGTCTTGAAAACGTCAGACTAGAATCTGCAGCAGACAAATATAAACGAAAGCAAATCTATTATGTGTAACGTCACGAAAATAAGTAATTTTAGTAAAATCGATGTGGAATTTAATAATATCGTTCTCATTTTGCATCAAATCGATGTTTAATTAACTGAAAAAGACGAAATAAATTGAACAAAACTAAACTTTACAACTCATTTTATTGTAATTTTAGACTTCATTATTTTTAGGCTACGGTAATTTAACATTCGTTCTATACTTCAATATACAAAGCAAGGACGTAATATTTCTCTTTATCTAACAACACAGCATTTTATTTTTCGTGCATTTATTTAATGAGATGAAAATGCAATATTCAGATGTGCGTTAAAGGCACACAGAAAACAGGTGTCGACCAGCCATTTTAAAACGCGTGTATTTTTTATCTATTAAATGCTTGAAAATAATGTCCTTAATATTTTACTTCAAAGCATTGAAGATCGTACTGAAAAATTTTAAATTTGTACGAAAAAAATATTTTTACACGAAGCCACATCGAAGTTTCCAAGGGTAACCGTGGTTCCCCGCCCGCTTACTGAATGATGTTTAATTAGCGCAAGGGTTTTATTTCACGTCTGTAACACCAAAATAAGTGACATTTACTCTTAAAAAGCCTTCTCGGTAGGCATTCCCTATGTACTGTGCATCGCTCAAGTGTTGCGTTATATTAACTTAATAAACAAACAAACTTACTAGCAAACTTCGATCAAACGGCCTTCCTACAGCCATACAAATATCTAACCTAACGGCCACAAAAAGCTGCTCAATGTTCATACGTAAATTTTCCCGAAAGACATGTGTATAAAATCTGCATGAAAGATATGAGGCTTTCAAAAATTGCCTGACATTTTGCAGGCACGGCTTTGTTTACTTTGTTTGTACAAATAAATTTTACAAAGAATAAAGGAAAAGGCAGAAAAGCCATAGTACTTCATCGAAGATTAAACCGACAAGTTTCTTAACTTTCCCGGAAACATTTAAAACTGCGTATGTGGCACTATTTGTTATGGCATTTTATTAAAATATCTGTTTATATTTTTAATTATTATAAAATGACTAAAATTTTAATTTTCATTACAGGGATTGTTTTATTTTTAAAAATTGTAAATGCTGATAACGAATAAAATCGTCAATTAGTCCAACCCTACTTGAGATATGACACATCACCTTTTTTATCTCTTTTCCCCGTTGACATTTGACCTAAAAAATTTAACGGCATCAATTTCTCGAACATACAAACTTTCTTAAAAAATTCCTCAAATTTTTCACAAAAAGCACTGGCGTTATTAAGCTTTAGAGGGTGAAGAAAATTGTGTTATACGGTACACACATAAAAACATAGCCAGCATATTAAAAGCTTGTGATTAAAATTAATAATGGAATATAACTTATCGAATGTGTTATAAAACATATGTTACAAAAGTATTGATAACCAACATATTTTTAAATAAAGTTATTTGCAGTTGCAATATAAAACTTTTTAATGAAAGTTCAAATACAAAGAAACTGTAAATTAAAATCCGGGAATCGAACGTGGAAAAGTCGATAAATCCCTGGAATGTTTTTGAGGATGGTTTGTCTAGATATATATCGGCCCCCGTCTTTCACCAATCAGCTGTCTATATTATGGGACTGGCCGCGCCCATAATGGGCTTACTAATAAAGATATTCTTAGTGCTCTCAAGGCGATAGGAGCAAAAAAACTAATAAAATCTTGATGAATGATAAAACTATAGGTAGAAACATACAAGAAACTTAAAAATTGATATTATATAATGCATAAACAGTACACAATTTCATCAGATAAACAGACATCCTCTAATACTTAACCTTTCTCTTCTGCTTGTTCGATTTCTCGTAATTCTCTTCTCTCCCGTAGTGTGGACAACCCCTTACGTATAATAGTTGTTTTGTCATTAATTAACAGACAGTTTGGTAAATAAATTATCCATGATATAATAAAACTGCAATAATGAAATGAATATCATCAAATGTTTTCAAAATTCGAATATGTATCTAATAAACGATAAATATTTAATTAACGATAAACTTTTTACTTCTGATGTTTATAATTTCAAAGAATCTAGAGTAAAAGTAGATAGATTCTGTCAAAACAGCTTTGGACTCGAAACTAATAGAAACAGTTTCATATTGAAAGTCGAAAAAAGTTTCAATTTCGTAACTACAAACACAATCTAAATTTAGTAATTTAATGAATACGGCTTTTAACGGAACAATGAACCATTTATCTGCATTTGAACATAAAACTAATATACAATGTTTCACAACTTTTAACCTAACGTTGTTTTGGTTATCACGAAGTGTCCAGAAGATCAAATCGGGATAAGAATAGGACGTTCATATTTCATTAGAGTACATATTTTTGAGCCGAATCTCAGAGAATAAGTATAAAACATTTAAATCAAATTGGGCAAAAAATTTAGGAATTAATAAGCGAATGAAAAATCAGAGAAGGGCAGTGATGTTTAGGTTTAAATTTACATGTTCAATATTTTCTCAAGAGCCACCAAAAATAAGCTAGAAAAGTTAGAAAAGATCGACAAAAATGCTTAGATCAGAGAGACACAAATATTGTATTATTCATCTACATATAGTATGTATAGGTATATATACGTGTATTTAAAACAAATGAGAAACCGTCGAATTCGACAGGAATTCTGACAGAACATATGTGTATGTAAACACTGCAAATTCTTTTTTAATTCGTTTCAAATGTGTTTATAATATGACATTACTACAAGGTAAGTATGGTGTCTCTAGGGCAAAAGATAAAAATAAACGACTTAAGATTATTAGATTTTGCCAATCTTGCAGTTTTTTTACTGGGTGTAAGAAGTAGAATTCTTGTCTTCCGATGCAAATTTCAGAATTTTTAGAAGAGTCTAAATATATGTTCGAGTTCCTGCAACGCGAAAAGTCTCATCTCAAATAGTACAGTATAAGACGAATTATTTTAGGGTAATCTCTAGCTCTGTCCCTTTTCCCCCGATAAATAAAAATTTCGAAAAATCTTTTCTTAGTGTATATTCTCGTGACGTACACTAACTCTGTACCAAATTTAATTTTTCAACTTCTAACTTCTTAGTCTCTGCACTCCATATTACAATTATTATCTACCCAATTCAATTATATTATAAGATTGAAAAAAGGCAAATACACTTGACTCCCCCTATAACACGGTAGATATGTTTCCAGTTTTATGAATTTAGTTTTTTGGATTCCATCCAATCACAGCCCGGCACGTGTGTAGTTTACGGACTACGGCTGTTTGAAAAATTTTCTTCCATAAAATGAATCGATTCTAGAGTAATTCGACTCAACATTTCCAAAATACGTATAATTTTTTTGGGAATGAAACTCGGGCAAGTTACATAGCGTTACAGAAAACTCGATCCTTTCAGCTCCTAAAAAAATTTTTTTTCTTCAATTTTTTAATGTTTTTAGTCTCGAAATTTTTTCCCGCGTGGAAAAATTTTATAGTGATTTTAATCTACCTATAATGACGCACGACTAACCCTTAATTGTTTTTAATGGGAGTTTTTTTATAAAATTTTATTCATCGTTCTAAAGTTCTAGTGCACGGATTTTACTTCAATAAAAGTTATTTAAAGCTACTTTCTGATATAAAAACGACCAACAATAGTTTTTTTTAATTTTTTAATTAATATATTTTATTACATATGCGTTTAATTAAGTCGGGTGGTCGGAAATCGCAATAAACATTTTAATTTGCTAGTATTCACCCTACTATAAATTCATCGCCTCCCGAGACTTCTATGAAAATGTCCCAGGAAATCCAACATCAGCTGTTCTCAAGGTCATCCAATTGTAAACACAATGACTCATCGGTGTCAAATTTCACAGAAAGGCCAGACAATAAAAAATAAAATTTGAAGCTTTTTCTTCAAAATTAACTCATTTTTTCGGTTTTTTTTTCAGTTTTAAGTATTTTTTATGTTTAATTACATTAGTATTAAAAATTGCTAGGAACTAAAGCGATTAATATAAATATACTTTTTATGGGCATTAATAATAACTGGTGTTTGGTAGGTCTGCTGCTTGATTAAACTCAATGGTTTGTGCAATCCTGTCGCGACACGAGTCGGCGATGACGTTTTACCGAATTATAGGAGTTTTTTATCATGTTTCTACGAATACTGTCGCAATTTGTTCGCCGTGATATAGGAATCCGAACTGTAGTAACCTGTTATAGGGGGATCAACTGTATATACTATATAGTTTCAATATAATAAATAGTTGAGATTAAAATTATTGTTAAGGTTTATCAAGCTGTATAATTAATACACAAAATGATATAAGTGTAAAATTATTGAATATCGGGGGCGTAAAATAAATTAATTCGTTTGATAAAATACAAACGTTCGTTCCCTGGCAATATGTACAAGTATTCGAACCAGATTCACATTAAAAGTGCTATCGCCACAAATCACGTGAACACACACCCCCTTTTATCTATATATATATATAAACATATTTTACGTGAAAGTCCAAAATTAGAGAATACTTCGACATACAAAATACGTCGATGAAAGACCGAATATTTGGTAATATTATTATACATTCGAACAATCGCCGGTGTATGTCGACAAGCACAGATAAGCTTTGATGGAGGTCGAAGAAATTGTTAATAGTTTTGAAAAAAATTTGTTCAGTGGCCATTACGAATACCATATTACAAAGGAAAATATTGAAGAGGAGCTGAAACCCACCACGTCTTCATATCTAGCGCTGACTGAACAACACGAAGTTATTTCTACAAAAAGAGCGGCCGCGAAAGAGAATTTTCTACTGCAAGCAACGAAAATTGTACGAACCTCAAAAAGAAAATTTCGTTTTGCTCAAATTAGTGATACCGTACGAATACGAGTCCTTAATGTCGACCGTGGACGTAAAGATGCCCGAAGTGTGTTGGTGGTTGTTGTTGGAATAGAAGACTCCGTCTTTTATAAATTAGCAAAAAAAATGGTACCCTCAAGCAGTTTATACTCGTAATCAGTTCGTAATTTGTGAAAAAAAGTTGCTTTCCATAGATCAGATTTCTTTTCCAGAAATACCACTTAGACATTTCTTGAGAAGAAATTTAAATAGTTAATCTGAATAGTGAATCTGAAATAATTCGAAAAGTGGAGGGCAAGCCTATACACGTTGTCATTGCAAAAAGAAGTGTTCCACGAATAAATGTAGTTTCAAAAGCAAGGGACTCTTGTGCAATTGAAAGTGCCATAACAGTTTAAGTTGTTGCAATAAATAAGATTGCATAACGTTAATCACATAATATATGTGTAAGTTTAGTATTGTGTATTATTTTTATTTTCTGATTAAAAATGTACTGTTCGTTTTAGGTTCAACGGTTTATTTACATGTGCTGTTACTTAAGCTTTTTCTTATTTTGAAATATTAAAAAGTTGCATTTTTGTCTTAACGTAATAAAAATATTTTTATTCAACACTCGCCATCAGTACATGCTGAATGTCGACATTTACCGGTGTAAGTGAGAAATAATGATATTTAGCAAATATTTCGTACATACACAAAACAACTGTGTGAATCCTGGCATTCACCAGAGAATGTTGACATTTGCCAGATAGCGGTCATTCACAGTAACATGTGTTATATATATTCGAAACAGATTGATAATACTAATTAGCGCAGAGCGCCAAACAGTTAGGAGTTAAAAGTTGAAAATTGGTACACAGTTACAGTACGTCACGAGAACGTACATAAGAAGGAATTTTTTCCTGGTGGGACAGGATTCACGCTACAACAATAAAAGTGTTAAGTAACAATGGAAGAATTAAGAATGGAGAACAAAAGATTATTGCGGGAAAACTAACATATATTTAGACCAGTCTAAAAATTTTCTAATTAGTCTGGAAACAAAAGGACCTAATTCTTGCATTATCTAAAAAAGGATTAGATTTCGTTGTAATGTAATAATCTAATAATAATTTTCTTTTCGAAACTTTTGTAAAAATCTTTAACAAAATTTACGTATTGCAACGGAACTATCACGTACCATTGCATTTGAACTGCAAATATTTTCTATGATAGCAATCGATAGGAATACATTTAGTTAAGGTTACTGGATACAAACGTAAATCTTCAACACATTAATATGTATAAATAATTAAACATTTAAAGTAACAAACATAGAAATATCTCACCATGTTCTTCGGCAGACAAGAAAAACATTGTTACAATTGTTAAATATAATTGCAGGATAATTCTAAAATATATTTTCATTATCACGGTTAAAGCTAACTTAGTCTAAATAATGTCAGACTACAATCTGCAAGAGAATAACATATATCACGTCAAGAATAATATTTAACGCAAGAGGAAAGGTAAAATCGATGTGGAATTTAATTTCGTTATGTTTCTGCGACAAATAAATATTTTAATTAAATATTGATTACTTCCAAGTAAATAGAAGAATTGAAC
>NW_019386889.1:4065-21520 GCF_000671375.1 Centruroides sculpturatus | reverse complement strand
TTTTTTTTAAAGGACTGCTTTTAAATACTATTTTAATTCGATTTTGAAGATTATTTATTCATAAATGTCGTTAATACTGTATTTATATTTCTGTGAGGATCAGAAATTTCGTGTTGTAAACTTAAAATTTTTGACTTTTAACAATCTTTAATTTTTAATAAACTTTATAAAGACGAAACGAGAAAAAAGAAAATTAAAAGAGAAAAGGGAAAAATAAAATCGATAAAAACCTCGATTCCCACGAGTTGGGTTCCTTGTTGAGATGAGTACATCTCTGTGTCACGATTGTGTCACCCGTCACCTCATTGGACCAAGAAGATCGTCATTGCTGACGAAATCGGGAAAAAGCCCGAAAAAGAGGACTTGATATAAAAAGAACAGGCCCGATGAAAAAGGGTGTGGAAGTTATTATTTGAATTGTGTGTGTGAGAAACGTCCACCTCCCGCCGAGATCAACTTCGAGAACTGTATCTGTATGTTTATCACCTTGCCGATTGAACTTTAGAATATCAACGAACTTCAGGAGACCTATTCCGAGAAACCAAGGATTTGGGACTTTATTAGAATAACCTATGGTATTTATCCTGCCCGCGCAATATTGTACGTTCTCTCTCTCAGCGTAGATTAAACGCGAAATCGGTTGTAACTAGAACTAGAAAATCATCTATAACTGAACGCGATGCACATAGATTATGCTAACATTTTATTAACGCATGTAACTTTAATTTAGAATATGTATAAATAAACGGGTATTTATGTTAAAAACTTCTTGAGTGCAGTTTCTTCCGTTTTTCTCTCCGTTCACTCCATTCCGTGTCCAAACCGCATACCTAACCGCTCGCGCGAATTTATGGTCTCTGAATCGACCTAAAGATACAGTGGTGTCATCCTGACGAGGTATCAAAGAGATACCGACCCTATGGTCACAAAACTCATTCCAGCATATAGAACTGTCAAACACTATAACTTGTATTTTAATTCTTATATATTGGGAGTATGACGTATGTAAGTTCGCCGACTTTCAGGGGGAATCGTTAATCCCGCGTCAGGAATGAACTAGGGTCTTACGCGTGTGGGTGTGGCAGAGGAGACACAGAAGACAAGTATCTAACAAAAACTGTTTAATTCAACAAGAAATAACTTACACTAGGCACAAAGTTCCTTAATAACCAGTTTAAGGTTCGTCAGTTTTAAGTGTACTTCAAGACGGGCCCCGGGGCAGCGACAGGTAAGGCGACTTGGCTGTTGAGCGTCGGCGGCACGGCTCCCTCGATCTCTAGTGCGGAAATTTTAACTCTGTACGTCGGACTTCTGGGAGTTCGGATCCTCCGTAGAACAGGTTTCGGAAGAAGTCTCTTTTTTCTTGAAGATTTGGGATTATATCAATCTCCGTTCTTTTGTCTTGTTTCCTTCTGATTGGTTCCACGTCTTTTGTCTCTCTCCCCGATTGGTTTCTCGTCTGTCTCCAAGGGATAGACGATTCCTATTCGAGTCACCAGAAAGATCCGCTTCGAAGAAGCTACCTGACACCATCCGTAACTCTGGATGCAAAATGTTGATGGAACTTTGAAACTTGCGCTCATATTTTCCACCATTGTTGTCTAGTCTGTGACGTTTTTGAAATTTTACGACAGTTCGGTCGAGTACCCAGCGACTTTTTTCCAGAATTTGTGTTCGAATACCGAATTATTCGAGTATTTCGTTCGTCATTTTACAAATGATTGCTTACCTACGGTTAAAAAGAAAAGTTTAATACCGCTTATATAAAATTGTTTAAATAAACTTTACTAAATACGAAGGTTAATCTATACAAACAAAACAAGGTCTTAAGGGCTAAAGTCTGAAAGCAACGACGACGACGACATTCGGTTGATAGGAAAGTTAGTGCAATTTTCTTCTTCCTCTTCCTATCGGTTTTCGTCAAAGTAAACCCGCGAAAAGGCACAAAATAATTTGAAAATTTCAATATTCTAAAATCTACCGGCAAACTTGAGACGTCGCGCATGCTTTCTCGAATAAAAAAAAAATCGAATAACGAAGTTTACCTTTAAAAATTATGAAATTTTATATGGAGAATTTCCAAAACCGCGTTAGAGCCAAACCGGAAGTCGTGTTGTACGGGGACATCCACAATTTTCCAACAGTGTTAGAGCCAAAGTGTGTGGTAAAAGCAGAGTCGATAGATATACTGTACTGGTCCTTGCGCTGCCAATTGCTCTAATGTTACGATACTGGCGTAATAAAAATTTCTGCCACTTTGAGCGCTTCGATCGCGTCTAGGCGTAAGTTTGAGGGAGTAAGTAAGGCTTGAGCATAGGGATAGTCAGAGGTAAACATTCGAAATTCTTTTAATATATGAAATTTTCTCGTTTTTAACTCAGATATTTCTTTTGNAATATATATTTATTGTTTTCTAACAAATATCATTAAAGCTGCCATAGTCATTAACACGAAGTATATATTTCCATAGAAAATTCGTAAACTACTAATCCCATTTTTGATATGGATGGGTGTCGTGATTATCGGAGTACCAGCTGCAGAAGTTTGTGTGTTGATTGCCATAAAAAATATAACTGTAAGTGTATATGAATACGTTACACGTTTAATCATTGGCTAATGTTAAGAAGTAATGTTAAAGTCTATAATATTTAATTATTTTTAGTAATAGCTATTTGCCCAATTTGTCACAAAGTTAACTTGTTAGGAAATAAATTTGGTCTGTCCGTTTGTCATCCGTGTAATAGTTTCTTCGAGGCAACTGTGAAACATTCGTTCTATCCCTTATGCGACAGTAAAGAGACGTGCGAAGTCAAACGAGCAGACATCAAAACATGTGACTTCTGTCGGATGAGTAAATGCTATGCACGTGGAATGCAATCTAAGAAAGTAATACGTAAGTATTTGATTTCACTTTCTAACATTCAAAAGTCGTAGTTAATACTACAACTATTAGATTTTATATAAAATAACTCTGTAGTGGGCAATGATTACAAAGAAAAATTAAGTAGAAGACTAGAAAAAATTCCAACTTTGGTATGTCCTTTTAAAATTTTTTGGTGTTTTCTTATGTAAATTTGATAGCAACGAGTTTTTATTGTGTTTGTATGTCTCTAATAGCCATATCGACTCGTCTACTCTTGGCACGCTGTTCAGTTTCAAGAGTGTCTGTTATTAATGGAGCAGCATTATTATCAATGGCTTCACTTATCCGAAGGTTTTGAAAGCCTGAGTGACGTAGAAAAAGTAAGTATTAATTTTTGTATGAGTAACTTACGCTTAGTACTAATTGCTTATGTTACAAAGAGGAGGACGTTCTTATACTTCAAGCAATTGATTTCAGGAATTAATAAAGAGAAAGAGTTGTATTCGTGGAACAGCATTACAAATAATTGAAAGATCGTTGCCCGCTCACGACGTGTTATGGTTGCATAATTGCTTCTTTGATCCTGCATCGTGTGTTGTTCCTTCCATCAGAGCAATAACATTATCTATTCTATCGCTTGTGATAAAATGCAGAGAGATTAATCTCTCTGACGTAGAATTCATGTTAATCAAGTTGAAATTGGCTTTAAGAAATGGTAATTTTAAAAATATAAAATATAAAATCGTTAGTTATTAAAGAAAATTTATTAATATATATATATTTTTAATTTTTACAGATGTTAGTGTAAGATCTGATGGAATTGTGTTCGATTTTATTAATGAGAGAATAAATTGGATAGAAGACGAAATGAAGCTTTATTTAAAATATAATTACATTACTTTACGTTATTCTGAGGACCCCTCTTTAATTTTAACGAGTCGGTAAATAATTTTTTTGTTTTTACAATATAAAGGCCGAGTGGTAAAACTGCTAAACACTGATAGTTGATCGCGGATTCGTGCCTCAACAGCGGGTTGACCGCGTGGAGTTTTGTTTTCTTCGCGTGTTTAACACCTAAGGCTTGTTTCTCATTGAGGAAATATTCTTGTGAGTCACTCTCTATGCAGAATGACTGTGCTGGTCTGCCTCATCTGATTATCAATTCCAATCCTATTGCAGAGTGAATACATTTTAATCTTGATCTAGTACTCACTCAAAGGGAAACGTCTTGAGTGTTCTTTTGTTCTCTTCACTTCGCTTACTTCATAAGATCTTAATTATTTATTGGTTTTTGTTTTTAACAGATTGTTTCGTTATCCTTTATTGTGTTGTGACGTGTTACCAGAACATACGATTAATATTCTAAAATGAAGTAAGTGAACTCTTAACGATAAATTAAACGTTTATTAATTAATTTATTGACAATATTTTTTTTTAGGTTAATCATCCGGAATAGCAAAACAATGGCCATTATAAGTACAGCTTATGCAAAATTGTAGACAATGGTTATGAGCATTACATTTAAGTTAATTTGTTTTTCATAACTTACGAAGCAATTTGAGTAATTCTGTTTAACAATGAGAAAATTTGAAGATATTCTGTGTAGAAAATTCGGTATGAAACATATGCAGCTTGCAATTCATGTATTATTTTAGTCTACAGAATTTTGTTTATTGTCCGTTCTATTGTCCGAATATGAGGAAATGTAATTTTAAAAGTATGACGAATAAAGAAAGCATCTTTCTTAACTTTTAATTTATTTTCTTGTTACTTATTGGGAAATTAACTACGTCACACCTTTCAAAATCCAATTCTCTCGATCAACCCATAGTAATGTGCCCATTGAATTTATTATTCACTATAGAAAACTAAATCCTTCCTGTCTGAAAGGTGATTTCGGTACCCAGTGGGTTTCTCAAACACGTGTCGAGAGTTCGCGGTTTATCGAAGAGCCGGCAACGTGGACGTCTTCGGGTTTTCTGCACGTGTTTAATACCCAAATAAGAGCTAATTTCCGATAGAAGACCTCCCGGAGGAACCTCCCCTTGGCAGATCGTCCACGTTAAATAATTACGTTAAAAGTATACAAATTAAATGTTATTAATATTTATTAAAAGACACTCCAACAATTCTCTTGTTACTGAATGATCTGATGACAGGGTCCTACCCAAAACTCTCGTAATCCAATTTTCGATGGCCCCCAAGCCCTCACAGTTCTGAGAGAGTAAGTACGAAAAATTGGGTTCAGATTAGTCAAAGCATTTGTGTAGAAGACAGACAAATAGTAAATAGATATTTATATATAATAAAATATTACATACAGACTTATATTTTTATAGGTGAATATGCAAGAAATTTTTATTATTTTAAATTAGAAAACAGCATATTTACAACACTATAAATACTAATGCGTATTGTTCGTTAACAGTGAACGTAATAACAATTGTCATAATTGTTGTATGGATCGGACTTTCTAATTTTGTTTGCGAAAATGGCAAAACCGAAAATACTTTCATATTTACACTGTAAAGGAAGTAAAGAAACTACTATTTTCATTGCCTTCTATTCAATGGCAAGTAATTTTCTTCACTATTTTTAGTGGATAAATCATCTCTAGCTCCATGAACTCCGACCTTTCTGTAGAAGCGCTCATCAGTTTACATATTGCCACCTAAAGAGGTGGAAAGTAACACTTTGTATTGCTTACAAATTAATTGGTAAAATAATTTTCTTGCAGTTTTATTCAATTCTGAGATTAGCCGTTAACAGTTTTAAGGAGTTTGGAAGTATTTATATTGACGAAAATAGAATTTGTTAGTATAATATACGTTAAAATTAGAATATTTTAAGGCATGAAGCGAATGTAAGTAAAATTTTTTTGTTATTTTTCACAACCCTCATTGAAGCTTCTGTATTTAATCAATTTAATGACAATAATTTTTATTTTTCTTTTACAAAAATACTTAGAAATGCTTTGAAGTATTGTGCTTTAGACATAATTTTCAGATGGCGGAGTGTGAAAACTGTATATGCTCTTATTGCGAATTAACTCATAACAATGGATTCGGTATGTACTTTTAGATGTTAAGAAGTAATGTTAAAGTCTTTAATATTTAATTACTTTTAGCAATAGCTATTTGCCCAATTTGTCACGAGGTTAACTTGTTAGAAAATAAATTTGGGCTTGCCGTTTGTCATGCGTGTAATAGTTTCTTCGAGACAATTGTGAAACGTTCGTTCTATCCTTTATGTGACAGTAAGGGGACGTGCGAAGTCAAACGAGCAGACATCAGAACATGTGACTTCTGTCGGATGAGTAAATGCTATGCACGTGGAATGCAATCTAATAAAGTAATATGTAAGTATTTGATTTCACTTTCTAACATTCAAAAGTCGTAGTTAATACTACAACTATTAGATATTACTTGACTTTTATCTTATCAAATTCATTTTAATATTTGATGACTGTGAGTATATTTAACACAGTTTACATTTTAAAGTATACAATATTCCTTGCTTGTATACAAATTTTATCATTTAATTTAATTTCAGATACTATTTTATCGATACCTTCCTTTGACCTTTTTCTTCATATATTAATAAGACAAGTCGCCGTTTTGGAGAAACTTCTTTCTAATTTTGAGTACGAGTTCGGATGTATTGATGATGAAGTTAGATTGCATCATTTCAATATGAATTTGTGAGTACTTTTCTACGTTTCTTACATGCAAAATTCAATTTCCTACCCCCAATTTTCTGTGGAAGTTTCAAGGAACTTCTCACGTGATTTTGAAATTATCGACGATTTTCAACTAGTTATTACTTCCCCGGTTGTTATATATAACAGAGGGAAAGTGTGACGTTTGGTCAAAAAATGACCCTCCAAGACTTTTACATCTTTGAACTTGGAAGGTCGAGAAATGCAAATAAATTCGTTTTTTTTCTGTATGTATGAATGTTAGTGTTTGTATGGGGGGCACAGTAACCTTAATAACTCCCGTTCTTTTTGTGGAAAATTTCTGAAATTTTCCAGGGAAATTTACTTATTTAGGGTGATAATGGTGTTAAATTTTGGTGAGTAAAGATCGAAGGGGTGGGAGATAAAGGGGGTCGTGTGTATCTGTAGTAGGATGCGTGAGGATACTTCTCACGGAATTTCATATTGTCTGCCATTTTGTAAAGAAAAGAGGAACATGAAGTCCAGTAGCGAAACGTGACAGTACAAAGTTAGAGGGGCGCTTGATGACTGCAAGCACCCCTTGATTATAACTTTCTTATTTGTTACTTTAATTAAATTATTTACATAAATTAAAATTTTTAATATGAAAATTATACTTTTTTTATTAGAGTGAATAGAAGATTTGCAGATCACATAAATCAACAATCTTCTCCAGAGTTTTACTTCATCTGCAACAATTAAGAAGAAAAAAACAGAGACAACTTTACGTTAAAAGTTTTAATTTTTTTATATTATTTTACAATTTACATATCCACGTTTGATGTTTCTTGTTCAAATTTGGGTTTCATACATCGTATTTGTGTTGCAACAGTAAAATATCATATTCCATGTGGAACTCCAAAAGATATAATTGGATGATTTTTACAACACTTGTACAAGCTTTTAAATTGAATTTATATATATATATTTCGATGTAAATAAAATATAATTTATAAAATTTATTTTATGTATTGATCATTTTAATTTCCGGATTTACTGTAAACGTTACAGCGATCAATTACTAGTGACAAAGTGGATAAGAACACTGAAAACTGGTGGTGGTTACGGGTTTGCCCCTCACCAACGGGCTAGTCGCTTGCAATTTTCCGTGGGGAATTGGCCCTCAAGAAAATTCACCAGTATGGTCGGAAATACATAACTTANCCTTTCCAGTAAATTGAAAGTACATTTAGATTTTTAGTACATTTTTAGTACATTATAATATTTCAAGTACCATTTACGGTACAAAATAATATTTCACGCCTTAACGAAAAAATGAGAAAAAATTAGTTTAATAAAGTCTCATCAGTGTCACTGCTTGCTAATTTAAATTATCCAATCACAATATACCAATGGTGTGTGTCCGTCGAAGTCAGCAACATAGATAGTTGCACGTGTAAACGGTCTTGACTCAGTGGACTTCTTTCACACGTTCAGTTGTCTGCACATTCTCATCAGGATCTTGACAAAATTTTTTATGCCACGTGGTTCAAACAACTCAACTTCGTCAAACAAAAATAATGGACAGGTAAGGAAATCAATGATTTTAAACTTTTGTCGTCAATAATATCAAAATATCCGTTAAGTCAGAANAGGTGAATATGCAAGAAATTTTTATTATTTTAAATTAGAAAACAGCATATTTACAACACTATAAATACTAATGCGTATTGTTCGTTAACAGTGAACGTAATAACAATTGTCATAATTGTTGTATGGATCGGACTTTCTAATTTTGTTTGCGAAAATGGCAAAACCGAAAATACTTTCATATTTACACTGTAAAGGAAGTAAAGAAACTACTATTTTCATTGCCTTCTATTCAATGGCAAGTAATTTTCTTCACTATTTTTAGTGGATAAATCATCTCTAGCTCCATGAACTCCGACCTTTCTGTAGAAGCGCTCATCAGTTTACATATTGCCACCTAAAGAGGTGGAAAGTAACACTTTGTATTGCTTACAAATTAATTGNGCAGCTTGCAATTCATGTATTATTTTAGTGTACATAATTTTCTTTCAGGTCTATTGTCCGAATATGAGGAAATGTAATTTTAAAATTATGACGAATAAAGAAAGCATATTTCTTCACTTTTAATTTATTTTCTTGCTACTTATTGAGAAATTTAACTACCTCACACCTCTCAAAATCCAATTCTCTCGATCAACCCATAGTAATGTGCCCATTGAATTTACTATTCACTGTAGAAAACTAAATCTTTCCTGTCTAAAAGGTGATTTCGGTACCCAGTGAGTTTCTCAAACACTTGGCGAGAGTTTGTAGCCTATCGACGAGCCGGCAACGTGGAGTTCTTCGGGTTTTATAGACGTGTTTAATACCCAAATAAGAGCTAATTTCTCATAGAAGATCTCCCGGAGGTATCTCCCCTTGGCAGATCGTCCACGTTAAATAATTACGTTAAAAGTATACAAACTAAATGTTATTAATATTTATTAAAAGACACTCCAACAGTTCTCTCGTTACTGAAAGACCTAGTGGCAGGGTCCTACCCAAAACTTTTGTAATCAATTTTTGACGGCCCCAAGCTCCCACAGTTCTGAGAGAGTAAGTATGAAAAATTGGGTGCAGATTAGTCAAAGCATTTACAAGTTTGTAGAAGACAGACAAATAGTAAATAGACATTTATATATAATAAAATATTACATATATTTTTATAGGTGAATATGCAGGAAATTCTATTATTTTAAATTAGAAAACAGCATATTTACGACACTATAAGTACTAATGCGTATTGTTCGTTAACAGTGAACGTAATAACAATTGTCATAATTGTTGTATGGATCGGACTTTCTAATTTTGATCGCGAAAATGGCAAAACCGAAAATATTTTCATATTTACACTGTAAAGGAAGTAAAGAAACTACTATTTTCATTGTCTTCTATTCCATGGCAAGTAATTTTCTTCACTATTTTTAGTGGATAAATCATCTCTAGCTCCATGAACTCCGACCTTTCTGTGGAAGCGCTCATTAGTTTACATATTTCCACCTAAAGCGGTGGAAAGTAACACTTTATATTGCTTACAAATTAATTGGTAAAATAATTTTCTTGCAGTTTTATTCAATTCTGAGATTAGCCGTTAATAGTTTTAAGGAGTTTGGAAGAATTTATATTGACGAAAATAGAATTTGTTAGTATAATATACGTTAAAATTAGAATATTTTAAGGCCTGAAGCGAATTTATATAAAATTTTCGTGTTATTTCTCACAGCTGCATCTTGTTATCTTGCCTACACCATCATCAATTGGTTACTTTGGTCCGTGCTTTTACTAATGAGTTTGCTAGTTATTGGTGCATTGATAAAGGTAAAAATTACTTATTTGCAATCAATAATCATGTATTTTTAAATATATATTTATTGTTTTCTAACAAATATCATTAAAGCTGCCATAGTCATTAACACGAAGTATATATTTCCATAGAAAATTCGTAAACTACTAATCCCATTTTTGATATGGATGGGTGTCGTGATTATCGGAGTACCAGCTGCAGAAGTTTGTGTGTTGATTGCCATAAAAAATATATCTGTAAGTGTATATGAATACGTTACACGTTTAATCATTGGCTATTGATATGATGAATAGCCCAACAATGGTTCTACTATACTACTTGAGGCATGCTTCAGTTGCAATTCCTAGCATTGTAACATATCTAGTTTGAGGGAAACAAAAAAAATTCCTATTTTTCTACTTTTTAGGAATTCTTTTTGATAATTTTATCACTATAATCATTGATGACCATAGATGCAAACCTGAGAGCCATAAATTACTCTTTCGACAATGAAAAACTTAAATATTCTTATAAAATTTAGTTATTTTAACACTTTATCTTCGTATTTTAACATTGAAAACCCTAATAAAGTATTTAATACTGAAAATTCGGCATAATTTATGGCTTCAGAGCTTTACATTTGTTCCTCCAGTTGAACAACATGAGGAAAATCTGAGGTAGTACCTCGTACTTGAGTTTATTGATTATTTTCTAAGTTTTAATATTAAATATTTACTTAATATATTGCAGGTAGCAATTAGTCTTACTCTACTTACACTCATTTTTATTGCTTTCAATGTAAGTAAAATTTTTGAAATCAATGAAATTATAAGCTCGAATCTAAAATTTTCTATGTATATTTAGATATACTGCTTCATATCAGTATATTTATATTACGAAGATTTTTATAAGATTAAAAGATCGAGCAAACATCATAGAAACAAGCGTAATAAGAGGAAAATCCATCATCCTCAAGATAGTGGAAATATTGAAGAAATTACTAAATTTACAAAGGATGATGTCGAAGATGGTGTTCAAAATATCTCTCCAAAACCATCTAAACCAAACAAAGCAAATGATGAAGAATTAGAAAAACCCAAAAAATTGAGGTCTTCAAGAAAGAGGAAACATAAATCATCAGTTCAAAATGTTAGATTAGAAGAATCCAATCTAAAACCTAAAAGGAGTAGAAAAATGGCATCTTCAAAAGGAATTTCCAAAAATAAATCTAAAAAAACTCTTCCAATTCAACCAAAATTGAATTTAATACCTGAAAGCCAAGCAAATTCAACATCAGAAACTATTCCAGTACCCACACATCAAGAGGTATGATGCATCATCCATGATCATCATCAGCAGAGACATGATTATATATGTTTTAAATATTCGAAACAGTTTCTAAATTTTATACACTGTAACTAAAATTCTATATTTTAAAATAAATTAATAAGTTGTTATGTATCTTCGATACAAATCAAAGTATCAGAATTACAAATTTCATTTAGAAGTGTGAGTTATCATTCTTACCACAAGAAATTCAGAAATTGGTTTACTCACTTTCTTATTGTAAGAATCACGTGTTCAATTTCTGTATGAAACATTGCATAAGTCAGAGTAACCACAGTGCGTGTTGCTTAGTGTGTTTATTGCTTGAGAAATGTTCCCTGCCCAATTTCAGAGATTATAACATCGTCTTTTGGATCTTTAAAGAAACACTTAGATGGAGTATGTTTTTCAAGAGATAAAGAGATTCGGGAACGTGTATTGTAGTGTATTCTTTTTACAAAATATGTTTTATACAAGGTTACATCAAGGGATATTTCTCAATCTCTCTATATACCCTTCCAGGATTCTTTTGAAGGAAACCTTGCTTAATAGAGAAACATTTCGTTTGATTCCGTTTATAATAAAAGTTACTTACAGTACGGTCGCGCTAATCCGAACTAATTGAGACCAGTTGTAGTTCGGATTAACGAAGAGACAATGGTATGGACATGGCGTTTACGGTTTGAGACCATTTTTTACTGTTGTAAGATACTTCGCAGCAACACATACAGTTTATAATTGTTAAGTGACAGAAAGAATGAACAACAATACTCGCAACACGTGACTGCAGATGTACAGTTGACAAGTCCATTAATTTAGTTACGGGAATGGTAGAAGGTGTTCGGATTACAAAGAGCTCGAGGTTAGCGAGACCGTACTGTATACATACATTTTAAAATAATTGATCTGGAAAAAGTATACACAACAGATTAAATATTAATTTCGGTTTTATGTAAGATATTTATAATAGATAAAAATATCTGTTAGAAATAATAAATAGGAAAAGAAAAGAATTCGTGCCTTACAGAAGGCGGAAAGAAGTAACAATGAATCAAAAATAATTAAATTAAAACTAAGCTTTAGGTCTATGCCTACGCATAGGTTATATTACCTTGGAAATGTTGGGTAAAGACCATTATCTACCTCATAAATCATCGTTTAATATTATCATAGAGTTAGTACGAAAATTAATTGAATTTATTCGTCACGACAGTTTTAATATGTTGTGAAGCTTATCGAATGTCCCGTGTATCGCTCTCGTTGAGTTAACCGAAGAGCTCAGAATAGGTCCCTCGACTATGCACAAGTTTATGGAAAAATCGGAACGTGCGTACGAAAAGAAAAAAAAGGTAATGGACTCTATGGCTTCCATTTGAAATAACCTGAAGTTAAGTATACGTTTTACTTCCACAGTATGCTTAAAATTTATCAGAACAATTGCTGCTTCATCTAATGACACTGTTTAAAAGAATCTGAACCGACCTGGAATCAATCTCTGAAATCTAGAAGCCATTGCAGTTCCCATTTCAAAACTTGAAAAGACTTCAGAAATTTCTATAATTATAGACTTTATTCTCTGTAAGGTCTTAGAACGAATGGTAAACATTTAACGTATATTCTAGGGATAAACAATTATCTGTCTCTCTTTCAAACCGAATTTTGGACAAAGGATACCCGAAGTGTTTGTAAGAAGTCAACACCTTTTGTCTGTTTTCTACAGGTACGTTGATAACTTTCAGATTTCTGTAGAGCCAGTAATATAAGACTCATACGCGGTACTAAATTTCATGTAATCAGCATACTTTTAGCTTTGTTGCTGAGAACTCCACGTGCCGCCATTTTTGTCAGAGGTATGGTTGAATACACAATCGAACATTTTTGATGCAGATTGTGGAGGAGTTAAACATTTAATGCGTATTTATACCATCTTTCTAAGTACAGATTTTAAGCAAGATGCGTGCAATGAAGTCCACAATAATCCAGTCATAGAAAACTAGATAATAGATTAATAATATGATGGATCAGATTATTCTTACTCGTTTGAGAATTGGTATTGGTGTGTCCGTCCGTCTGTAGTGTTGGGGCATAGGCCAAACTTTTCTGTGGTTCTGGACATTTCCAATTAAACTTGGATGTTTAATCCAGTTGTATTATGCTACTAATATGTTTTGTTTTTGTACCTTGTAAATACTTGCTATTTGTTAAACTTTTGTCGTCGTGGTTTCCTTTTATATCTTGATGGTTTATTAAAACATTGATAAACATTGTAGAATTATTGTGAGATAGCACAGCAAAACAATGGTTTTGTGCCACAAAAATCCAACTGACAAACCTGTATTGTAAATGTATCGTTTGAGCAAATCTTTCTAAATGTAGCAGGCTCATGGCTTAAACATATTTAACTTCTTAAGGGAAATTTCAAGAAGGGACTAGACACGACTGGTCAGAGATTAAGTCGAGATCAATTTCCAGTTTGTGACTCTTTCGCCTGCTGGAAGATAACGACCTAACTACATCACTAAATACAATCGAATATAAATTTGACTGTATTTGTTACACGAATTTACTATTAAAAAGTACTCTTTTTGCAGTTTAGTTTTTCTAACAAATCGAAAATCATCATTCATGTTAATTCAAAAAAACAAATTTATTCGTTACTTTATTAGTTTAATACATTTTTATTGTTTTGGAGCCTAATCAGCATAAAAAGCTTAACAATATTTTAAAACAAAAATCTCATCCTACTAGTCTATTATAAAAAAATTTTCATTAACTGCACTAATTTTGTGAAATTCATGCTTGTCCTTGAGCTCCACCCTCATCACGCACAACATTAATTCTATGTTGAGGAAATTCATAATCATCTGGATATACTGAATATTCGAACAGCCTAGAAAGCAAAAAAAAAAACAGAACTAACTACAAGGAAGTTAGAATTATCAATTTTATCGAGGAATCATTTCAAAAACTTACCTGCTTACGGAGATAATAGTTAAATCTTCCGCATTACGTAGAGAAATGTTACCTTCGTTGACATGTATGTTCATATGTTCTTCGATTGTTGACATATCTTGATGAAGATATCCAGGAAATTCGTGTTCATCTTCGATTTTAACGTCTGAAGAATGAAGATTAAATCAATTTAGTAGAAAATTAGTAGTAAGAAAACGAAAATTTACTCGAAGATTTTTACCATCTTTCAATGCCAACTTGACTTTTAAAAGTTTAAACTGATCCATACTGATGTTGGCATCTCTGAAATCTACCACAAGATTGAGAATTAAGCATCCTACTACTCGTAGAGGCGGCATATCGCAAGCATAGGGATCGTAGAAACAGTTATGGAGCCATAAAACATCGTGAGCAAACATTGATCTTTCCATCATCTGCAACGCCGTTCCTCTTAAATAACTTCTTTGTTTTAAGAGTATCTGAAAATAAGAATGTCATTTCAAATAGGAGATATTGGAAAATTATACAAGAGATATTTACTTTGTCGTCTACAGATAGTCTTTGATATTCTCTCGAAAGATTTAGCCATTGATAGTAATGCTGCTCCATGTAAATGAGACAATCTAGGAATTGAGTGTTCTCCCAGTTAAGCCGAAATGGTTGAGGTAACTGTGGAATAAAAAAGAAGTGGGGGTTTAATATGGGGAGAAAGACAAAAGGAGTCAAACTTAAAAAATTAAGATAAAAGAATAATACAGGAGGAGGAGGAGCGGTCATTCTTCTCTTTCTAAATTCATAATGAGCAGCATCCACTGTAAAATTTAATTTTTGTGTTTAAGCGAACAAGATGCAATTCTTGATTTCGTGTTTTTAAAATATGATACGTTTTATAACTATTTCATTAAGAACTAGAGTGGGAAGTTAATTTACATATCTGGTCGTTCAGATGGATTATTAATGAAAATTTTAAGTTACTCACGAAAGACTTTTGAAGAATTCATCCCAACACAGTAGCATTTACTCATTTTACAAAAGTGACAGATATTACCGCTGGCTACAGTCACATCACAACTTCCTAAGAATTGACAGTTCAGAACTCTTGAACCTCTAACTACTACTTCAAAAAATTCGTTGCACGCCGGGCATACATCGCAGTCGAATTTATCTTCTAGATCAGTGCAATCGGCGCATACTGGACAACGTTCACCGTATTTCTGAGCTCCTTCCTCTGGAACTTTATATTAAATTTCATAAGTGAATTTTTCTCATTATTTAAATTTTTGCCATTCTTACTCTTACCCGGCTTAAAGAATTCTTCTTCTTCGGGTGGTGGATAGGCCTCTGCCATTTACTTAATTAATATTTCAACTAAACAAACAGTAGAATATTATGAGTATTAAAGTACAATGGTGGTATACATACTATTCGTACCTTCAAACAATTCAGTTTCCACAACAATTAATGATGTCTGGTGATGAAAACTGCTTTAAATATCTCTTGAGTAAATTGCTTTTCATAAAATATGTTTTAAAATGCTATCATTTACACATTTTTACACATAAATTCCATATAAAATAAGTTAATATTTACGGTTTTATACTTTAAACATTAATGTAATAATCTAATTTGCATAAATGTAGAGAATTTGCCGTATTTCTGCTCTTTGCAATATAACTTTGTCTTAATTTTTAAAGTAAATTATTATTATTTTCGTTTAATTGAAGTCATTATTTATTTATATATTGATTTAAAAAATACATAATAATTATGAATACTGCTTTTATTTTTCGAAATTATTCATTTTAATAATTGTTCTATAAAACGCAATGTGCTGTAAACGTAACGATGAATATTAATTTAGTATTCTACATAATAATAAAGGGAAAATTAATTAAATTAATAAAATTATACAGAAAACTCCATATAGTCATTTCATTGGGCAGGCGCAACTTCACGACCAGTGTTCAGTAGTTTTATCCATTACACAAGTGATATTCATCGCAATCTAAGAGAAGGTTGCATTCAATCTATCACTAAAGAACAATTTCATATAAAATATATCCGAAACTATTAAAATAATAAACTGCTACCAGATAGAAATCTTCAATATATTAATCAGAATGGCAATTAGATTAAATAACAATCTCTTCTCAATCACTTTATGATGATGATCCATCATATCTTCTCATTGATTATGACGACATATGTACAACCTATTCCTGTCCGTGGTGAGGGGCCCTCCCAGAGATGGTTTAGTAACACTTTACCATTCCTGGGATCTGAACGCCCACCTACGTGTTTACTGTGCGTGGTGGCCCATATGCCGGAAAGAGGGATCCTGGTAGTTGAGGGGCAACACGACATTTCCGACAAACTGCTTTGGCCCCTGCTTCGGATAAACGGGAGGCTCGAACCAGGCTCCATTTTATTCAATCGGCTGGTCGTTGGCCAGCCGATTGACTCATTTGAAATACGCCTCTTAGTCTTCGTCCATGCTGGAAAATACAGGCCTGGAGTCAACTGATCGATATAGACCGGACGGACACGTCCCGGCTTGACAGTTTTGTCACAGACAAGATGTACTCTTCTTGACTGCATTGTGGTGGTAATACTCTTGGAAAACCCTGGTGTAGACCATACCGACGTCGGTATGACTTGCAAGCAGTGGCAGTCAGGATTTCAATTGGTGTAAGTGTAATAATTTGTTCTATATACAGTACTTGCCACCAGATGTCAGAGTCAACGAGGATGAATTGGATGCCTTGGTTGAACAGCTGCCGACCTCATTCCTTTTACTCGGTGATTTCAATGACCACAATCCATGGGTGAGTCCCGACATCAATCGTCGAAGCAGAGCCATTGAGAGACTTATAGGCAATCATCAACTGTATCTATTTAATACTGGAGAAGTGACATACTTTCATGCCCCAACAAGAACATTCAGCGCCATTGATTTATCATTAGCAACCTCAAACCTGTTTTTAGCGTATACATAGGAGGTTGGATCAAATCCGCTTTCCAGTGACCACTTCCCAATACAGTAGAACCTCCATTATCCGGATTTTCGATTATCCCGATTGTTCAAAATAAACAAAAATTTTACGAATTTGCTGATTTGCACTTGGCGAATTACGACACTGTTTATGTACGTGATGGAATGCATAACTTTTTTGTTTCAACAACGTCTCACCCAGCACAGTGGTCGTAAACTCTTAAATATATTTTACGTCGTAATAAAAATATAACTTGACATACGTATTTATAAATAATTTATATTCAAATTACATCATTTCTATGACCAAGG
>NW_019386889.1:0-3907 GCF_000671375.1 Centruroides sculpturatus | reverse complement strand
CATAGAACTACATACAGCGATCTCTCGCTCGGGGAATAGTGCTGTAGGCCCGGATAAAATCCACTACAGCATGATTAAAAATCTGTCAAACAATTCCCTTTCTAATCTTCTAAATCTGTTTAACAGAATATGGACGGAACATACTTTTCCTGACTCTTGGAGGCTATCTATCATTATCCCCATTCCCAAGCCAGGTAAAGAACGCAAGAATCCCTCTAATTATAGACCTATCTCTTAGACAAGTTGTCTCTGTAAACTTTTTGAGAGGATGGTAAACAGACGTCTAATGTATCTCTTAGAGAAAAAGGAATACTTTTCACCAAATCAGAGTGGTGTTCGTAGGAACAGAAGTAACACTGATAACTTAGTAAACCTTGAAACATGTATACGCGAAGCATTTGTTAGATGAAATCACTTCGTGTCTGTGTTTTTTGATATAGAGAAGGCCTATGATTGCTGTTGGCGTTATGGGAGACTGTGATCTGTACCAATTTGGATTGCGGGGTAATTTGCCAATGTTCATAAAAACTATTTACAGAATTGTAGATTCCAAGTCAGGATGGGCAACACTTTATTTAGGCTCTTCACACAAGAAGGTGTACCTCAAGGTTCTATTTTGAGCGTGACTCTGTTTCTAATCAAAATTAACAGTATAGCTAACTGTGTTTCTCCTAGTGTAAAACACTCTGTATGTGGATGACTTTCAGATCTCCTGCCAGTCTAGTAACATGAGTTTCATTGAGAGACAACTGCAAACCTCTCTAAATCGCATAGACTATTATTTGTATTAACAAAAAGTTGGGCCCCATTGGACTTCAATAAGTCCTAGGCCATGAAAAACCTAGATCCACCCCTGGCCTTTCACGCAAGAAGGGGTTTCTCAAGGTTGTATTTTGAGTGTGACTCTGTTCCTAATCAAAATTAACAGAATAGCTAACTATCTTCTTCCTAGTGTGAAACACTCTGTATATGGATGACTTCCGGACCCCTAGTCAGTCTTGTAATGTGAGTTTTATCGAGAGACAACTTCAAACTTTCCTAAATCGCATATACGACAGGTCCAAGACCAATGTTTTATTTTTAACACGGAGAAGACCTCGTACATCCACTTTTGCCGAAGGCGAGGTTTGTACCCCGATTTTGAAATTTACGTAAATGAGGGTAAAATCCCAATGGTAAACGAGGCTAAGGTTTTGGGTGTTCTGTTTGGCAAAAAATTGACTTTCTTGCCATACTTTAGAAATCTACTCTTCAAATTCCTCAAGTTTCCAAACATTTTAAAGGTACTATGCTGCAGACGTATGTTTTATGCTCAGGATTTATAGGACAAAGGAAGGATAAGACACTACATGCTGTAAAAGACAAAAAGTCCTTTACATCATGCAATGTCTATTGAAGGAGGTGACTTGAAGCTAGTCGCTTTTCCACCTCATGAGAGATGGCAAAATGTATGGAATGCGCGAGTCCACAATAAACTACACGAGATCAAACCTATAATAGAAAATTGGACACGAAACAAGGCTTATGAAAAATTGATCTGAGATAATCCTTATCCGTTTTAGGATTGGACACACTCTGCTGACTCATCGATACCTTTTGAAGGGTGATGATCAGCCAGTATGCCAGTATTGCAACCGTTCTCTAAGCGTAAAACATATACTGTGCAATTACTCTGCCTTCGAAAGGAAGCGTACAGTATTTTGGAATCGCAAGTTTGACAGAGGTTTTGGGCCAGAGGTCAAATATTGATAAGCTACTGGATTTTCTGAAAGTCACTGATATGTATAAACTGTTTGATTATTTATTTAGTTTTTACTTACAACAGTACAAATATATCCTGTCGTTTTGTTTATGTGTTGGTTGTTGTTTGTTATCATTTTATAGTATATATTTATTATTTTTTAAAAACCTTTACCTTTTTGACGTGGTACAGCTTGGCCATATAGGCCAAGCTGTACCACGTCAAAAAAGTTAAGGGTTTCCAACAAAAACCCACAACCAACAACCTCTATGTTAGTGCGTGTGTGGGTGGTACGATTTTCCTTACCCTGTTTGAAGCTTTATTCCTGTGCTTTTTGTCGAAAATATATTTAAATTTTGCAGGTTTTTTTATTAGGGAAATGATGCTATTAAAATTTTGTGATTGAAAGTCGAGGGATGGGAAGATAAACTAGTAGGGTCGGAGTTAAACGCTAACAAGTAAAATTGTCATTAGTATTTACACTTTATAAAACCCATCCATACCCTCAAAATTAAGCTGTTGGTCTTACCAAAATTAAATGACAAACTATTACAGTTCAGTTGTTTTATCCATTCTGGTGGGCTAATATAATAGAAAACTGATAATTAAGGGGAGTACTTTGTGACCGTCTCTAACCTAAGTTGCTTGTTAGAAAAATAGACCACGTGTTCCGTTTCCGTATTATCAAAGAGCATACCTGGACAACTTTGTATGAAAAACTGGCCCAATATGTAAGTGGTATATACAGAAATCCCGAAAAATTCACGTAACCAGCTAATTGGTGAGATACGAACCAACTACTAGTGTTCAGTAGTTTAATCTAGTCGGTAACTAGTGGGTATAGATTTAATTATATCTGAAGAATCGTCGTAGGCAAATGATTTTCAGAGTCCAACAAGTCAAGTTTTTCAGACAATAAAAGCATTTATTTTCTTCAATAAAAAGAAAATAGTTAAATACAACTTTACATTTAAAATGATGATAAAATGTTTAAAAACAGAAGACAGTTTACACCAGGATTTTAATGCAGGGCGTCAATTATACTGTAAAAACAATACAAGTTTAATTTTCGAATATATTTTATTCTGTATATATTAAAACCTTACTTACGTAATTGTTAAAATGCAATGCACAATACTAATTTCATGTTGTTACGAGATTTAACACCTCACAGTTCAAGGTACAAAGCGAATTTGATTGTAAGGATAATTATCTTCGGGAATGTCTGAAGAGTAGTCAAATAAGCTGAAAAATTCATAAGATTTATAGCATTAACAAGTCAGCTTTGTGAAAACCAGTAAAACAAAAAAATTCCTCACCTTAATGATTCAATCTGTTCAAAATTTTCTTCAGTTTCGAATTCTTCGTGCATCACTGTCATGAACTCCATTAACATTTGAATAATGTTATCTAGGAAATCATAAAGGTCACCTTCCTGCAAATCTTTATCAGTAATCAACACATCTAAAACATAAATCACACATTATATAAGTCATCTAAAGGAAATTAGCATTAATTAAAACGAAGTAATACCATCTTCCAGTATCAGGTGGAGTTTTAAAATGTTACACGCTTCCACTGTAGTTAAATGTCTTGGAAGAGAATCGGTTATTACTTCGTTTACGCCATCTCTTAGCTCCTGTATGTCCCTTATTATAAGTATAAAATCTCGAAATGATTGCAAACCAATATAGATAAAACAATTGTGCAATCTAAGCATTTGAAAAACGTTAAGTGATCTCTCTACTAGTTGCATGACAGCTCCTCTTTCGTGTGTCCTCAACCTTATGTCTTTCTACAAAAAGTAAATATTAACGTTAAAATCGGAAGAAAAACAAACAATCCAGAAAGGTACTACCACCTTTAATTATGTCACCAAACGTTTATTTCTTACGTATTTACTTGTTTTTTTTACATACAGTTTTGTGATGACCGAGGAGAAAAATAATTACATCATGGCTGCAATCGTGCATCATAAGCCTCAAACACAATCAAATTCTACCCTCGTTATAATTGCTGTCGTGATATTTCAATGATTCCTTACACAGAAAACTATTCAAAGAATTATGAAGCAGAGTTTGTTGCTTCTGCTTTAGATAATACTTTATATTCTTGCTATATTTTTCATTACTTATGCTCATTAGTTTGTTTAACACTTAAAATTAG
>NW_019386888.1:0-18199 GCF_000671375.1 Centruroides sculpturatus | reverse complement strand
GGAATAAAATTAAAGATTTACAAAGAAAGAAATGCTTAAATTTCGATAGACTAAGGAAATCATTTCAAAAGAATAGATTTACAAAGGAAAAAGTAAAGTTTTTTTGGGGGGGCGAGAGAAAAAGAAAATTAAGATTTTAAAAAAGAGAATAAAGAAAATGATGGATCGGTTGAAAGAAAATTAAATTCGCAATGGAAACTTTCTTATTTTTTCTTTATATTTTTTTTTTGCGTAAATAAAAATATGTATTTTCAATGACTTAATTCGCTAAAAATCCCTTCCAGATATTCGTGATGAGTTTAGTTAGTTTCGACTATCTAAAAATATCAAAAGAATCTCTATCTAAGTCTCCATCTCTGAATACCTTTCAATTGTTTAACCTCATCTCTGTTGTTGTTGTTGTTGTTTCTTCTCTCTCTTTTTGTTTTTCTTTCGACTTCACTTAACATTAAATAATGTTTTTAGTGTTTCTTTTTTAAAAATCTATAACGATTTTAATGTTATAATTTAAACCTATTAATATATTTATTAATAATTTTACTTATCGTATCAATCTTCTATTGTTTAGTCTTGTCTTTGTTGTGTTTTCTGTAGTTTATTCGGTTCTAAGCTTGAATTTTATGGTAAATTTTTTAAGTTTTTGGTTGGAATATACCATTTAAATACCTTTAAAATTGTTTTAATTAAGCAATTGTTAAATTTATTTCATTTTAAATAATGCCTATAGGCTATGAATCCTTTAATAAACTTTTACTGATTGATACTAGTCAGACAAGTTTGTTAGATATTTTAAAGACAAATAATAATGATTTTTTTAAATAAATTTAATTGAAATTTTATAAATTCCTTTTATTAATTATTAGAAATCAATTTTTTTTTATACAATTATACATTAAAATTCTTATATGGAAGCGTGTAAAGATAAGCTCTTAAAACTATGCTAAATATAAAGATATGTTGTATTAAAACATAAAATTTACCATAATTGTTAATAAGTTTGCTTTATTTATAGCTTTTATCATCATTTTTTTGACTTAAACTGTAACTCAAATTATGGAAAATCGACAGATTAGGGAAATATTTAATATGGTAATTTACTGTTAGCGGGACTGGCCTTTTGTATAGGGGAAAGGCCATATATATGGCCTTTCCCCTCTAACAAAAGGCGTAAAACTACCAGGCCTTAAGATGCAACCCTTAAGGCGAGTACTTAATATTAAAACCTATAATAAACACGTAAAATTATTATTTCTATAAGAAAATTGAGATATTATGCAAACCCTAGAGGTTACGAATCAACACATTTAAAGCTGTATAGACGAATGTTTAATGGTAAGTCTATGGAAGAGTTTTACGATGATTTCCTATAGAAATTATAGGAAAAATAAAAAATAACGATTAATAAAGAGGAAAATAGGTAAAACGAGTGAACGAATTGGCTTTGTATAGGAGTTAAACCGGTCATTGCTTTCCAAACTCGCGAATGCATTACCTTTAAAAAGTAAATTACACCTTTCCTCGCACATTTTTCACCTCGCTGATTGGTCAGTCAATTAGCACGTGACGTGAACAAAACGTGAGATCCGGCCAAAAAACCGACAACTCATGATGTAGAAGTAAAGAAAATCGACTGTTTGTTTATCACGATCCAAACCGTTTATTGCGATCGACAGACGTGTTGGCAGATCGTGACATACAAAATGGCGTTACCCCTAATTTCATATTGTACTTTGCTTTTTTATACACCTAACAAAATTGACCTAGAAGTTGTCTGTTTAAAATAGAAGAACAAACAGACTAAATTGAGATTTATCGGTCGGTTAAGTGGGTTCTCTCTTTTAATTCACGGAATTAATCATCAATTATTTAAGATTCTACGTGAATATTTAGTAACCGGATTCATTAAGTAACATTAATAAATGTTTAATAACATAATTAAGTCGATATATATATATATATATATTATACGGGGGTGAATAAAATACAATTTACATAAGAGAAAATGATTTTTTAAAAACGTCAATTAATTTATAAATCGTATCATTTTAACCCATTTTATCTTATAAATATTTATTTATTTTTTTTAAAGGAAAACGGGCGTAATAAGTGGGTATACGAAGTAAGCACGCGAGTAGTTTATAAACAATTCAAAGGATCCATCATGATAGTTATTATTAAGAACAATAAACCCGTTGAAGTCCCAATCGAGTCGAGATCTTTTTGTTCGGTTCGCATGATCTTCTCGACCCTTAAACTCCAATAAGAGGTCAGTATTTACTCTAGAGGTCACGAAGGTCATAACATCATGCGAAGAATATACTTCTTGACAACCGTGCACGAAAGTCGAGTGGTTGTAAAGATTGATGATCTTAACCATGGAATGTCGAAGTAACGGGTGAGAGTTGTAAATCCTAGTTAACATCCAAATATATTTTCTCGTATGTATTTAACTGGTTGCAAACCACCTGTGCCGTTTGTCTAGAGAGAGAGAGAGAGACACCCACTCGAATATACTACAGGATTGATGAAGGAGCAGCGAACCCAAAGACTCAAATTACAAACCCAATTTGTCGCCGCTCGCAATTTACTGTCGAACTTCTGTAACTGAACATAAATATGGCGAAGTAACACGATAACCTGAGTAAACATCGGTACATATAGGGCTTATATATATATTCTCCTCTTGTTTAAAGATCGATTCTCTTATAAAACTACGCTCCACCTGTAGACTTAATGCAGATATATAAGGTCGGAGACAGGTGCTAAGTAAAAATGACATAGTTCCGTCATCTGCCTATTAAATATTTAGTATGCTTTAGTGTCCACACCCTGCTGAAGTTACTGTAGTCATCTATCAGTCAAAATATCCAGATGTCTTCAGATGATTTGATTTGATGGCTCTATAAGATACCTATTTTGTAAGTTGGAAAGTTAATTTAGTCGGGCTCGTTGATCATATCAAATTTACTCGACAACCTTACGATGTTACCATGTCATAAATTATCTTCTCGTAGGTTTTACAATAAAGACTTACAATTGATGGAATTAATTTATTGAACAAAATTGAAAATGAAAATGAGATTCTCTCTGTTTTTTTTTTTTTAATCTCCAGTAAATCCCTAACTACGAAAGGGAATATTCCCTTCTACGATAGGGATCCTCTTTCAATGGCTTCTTTTTCGAGTTTTACACTCGGAGTGAGTGGAATTTAAATTCCACAACGTCCTATAATTAGAAATGAGACTTTTTTTGACTTAATTTAAACAGAATTATCAGGAAAAATGTAAATTATTTTCTAGAATTTCTTACAAGTTGAACGGGTTATAAGGGTTTTCTCGTGACTAAACAACTCCTACCGCAGGAGTAAATATTCGTTTTGCCAGTGTTTTATAACATAAATTATAACTCGAACGGTTTAACATAGTTTTGCATTCTCTGTAAGCATCGGTCAACTAATAGGAGGTAGAAAGACTCATTTAAACCCCCCAAATTTGGCATTATATCCATTCAATTTGAAGTTAAAGTTACGTAGCCGGTCCTATACTTAAAAATGAGAGATTTTCGAACCTAATCTATATAAAATTATCCAGATAAATACGAATTATTTTCAAGTATTTCTTACGAATTGAATAGGCAAACCTACAATTTCCACTTGGCTAAACTGAATGTTTCCACCTAACTATTCTTACACAATAACGGAATAAGGGTGGATGAAAGGTAAGTCTTCTGCTATTAGCTGCAGGGTATAATCGCCAGGAACAGTTAAACAGCGGATCTCTCTCACGTTGTTTAAATATTTTCTCAAACTCGGACCACCTACTTAATGACACGGGGAGCGAAGGTACGTCACCAAGTAAAGTGGCTTCAGACACATGGCCTGCTGCAAAACTACCCCAAATTACAGTCCGCAGCACCTCGCATCAACTCTTTCTCCGTGTCTAGACCCACCCATCAGTGCCCATTCGCAAATTGTAAGGTATGTAATTGAATGAAAAAGAAAAAACAACCGACATTGTTGGAACCTTCCGCCTGTCACTCACTCTATTAGATGCTCGTTATTGTCTGTTTTACACCCTCGACTGTTTCTCCTCGTTTGTAATAGTTGTTGAAAGAGGTTAATTGTCTGGAAAAAATACATTTATTCTCAGTTTTTTTTTATTATTTAAAACCGTAAATTAGGACTATTGAATCCAAAGTTTGCGCTTTGCGCTCTATTGTACTAAAGAATTTTTGATCCTGTTAGGCTACCACGCGGTTTACGTATTAAAAAAAAAATGGCTGAATTTATGTACTTTCTTGTCATTTTTCTTTATTAATTCATCCTTACTCATCCGTTAGAAATTTTATTAACAACAGAACATCTCTCTACTTCAAAAATCTCCACCCAATTCACTTCCTATCGGGATTGATCAAGTGGGGGAGGAAGGATCCATTTTTGAAAGATCTCACGTGATCCGAACAGCTGGCATTTTTTGATTAAACAGTAATCTAAGGATTTTAAAACGAGTAGGTAAGCTTTATGATCTAAAACCAACTTCCGATAGAAAAGTATCAAAAATGTCTGCTAACCAATGCCAGCAAAGGGTGTGTCTCTCTCTCACAATTTATAAGAGGAAAAAAAAATTCACCATTTGCAATCTTACTACTACCGTAATCTTCTGAATACAAAGCAAAATTAGATAAGAACTAAACCCTATTACGGTTTCTTGGTATATTTTAACCAGGAAAAGACATTTTGTGCCATTGCAAAAGCCAAATAAAACTGTCAAAGTATCGCTTAGGTCTTGTGTATGAGGATCACGTTTCAGATGCGAGTTCATCAATTCCTGATTGTACGGATATAAAAAAAAAAAAAAGAAACAAAGATCTTTGTTCTCAACATCAATTGATTTGCTGTCTTAAACCATGAAAAAGTTAATTAATCTTTAAATGGTATGTCAGAAAAATGAAAATGAAGAATTTTGCCAGCTCAATACAGGTTTTTCTTTCAATTAAGTATGCCAAACATTGCATAAAGACGACTTTCTTATCGTCAGTAACATATTTCAATATAACTCAATCTTCGATCTCGATAAGACCCGTGCAAATTGTTGAATAAAATCATCATCATCATCATCGAGAAATGTTGATATCTTTCCGAGAATGGCCAATAAGAAGTAGGAGCAACCATTAGTCATTGATGATTAAGAAAACCAACAAATCTAATACGTATGTGCCCCGAAGAAATGTAACCTGATAAAAAAAAAGCACCTGGTATTTCTTAAGCCACACCTAAATTATGGACGGGCCCCAAATTATTAGAAGATTTTTTTTTTTTGGCCAGACGAATATATAGTTTCTATTAATTTAAAATTTACTGAAGACGAAACGAGCTCGGGGACGAATTTTCGTATACTTAGTTACGTCCTTCTCTTTAGCATCCCCGGGCTATATTTCTGCATACATTTACGTTAGCAAATCAAAGAGGGAGCCGACAGAAAACCTTTTCTTGTAAGAGGCCCCCGAAACGTAACAAATGGACTTAAGAGGCCCCTTTGGATGCATCTCTAGAGGTGATGTACGTTGGTATTTTGCTTGCCTCGCGGTGAATGTAGCACTTCCTCGAGACCACCTACACCAATCATGTCACTTCTGGGACAGTTTTGACAATCTTTATGTGTTCTGACACATCGTAAGTTTGGCCTAACAGCCATTCCCCATCGGACGGGGTAACGCCGTTGGCCTCCGGGCCAAAAAGCCCGACGTTTGTAGAGGCGGGTCCTTTTCCACGTGACAAATTACTGAATTCCCGTGAGTCATCGGTAGATGACAATGTGCGCGTGCGCAATGCTGTACATTCGATCTTTATCTGAGGGGTACAAGAGATGAGGATGTGTGATTGGTTATCGTCACGCACTCTTTGTTTCATGCACGCGTCTTTAGCCATGCAGGAACAATCCCATCTCGAATTGGATAGTCTCGATGACAACCTCAAGACTTTACTAAACGTGTTCTATGTGTTCACACACGTAAAACCTCCACCAATTTCGAACAAAGCGAATCAACGACGCAACTATCCCTACCGACTTTACACACCTTTCGTGGGTGGAAACTTACTCTATAAGCCAAATAATAGCTCGTACCCCTAAATCCTTTTAAGACGTGAATCCACGTAAGAGGCCCTAAAACGAAGGCCTCTAATAACGCTACCGTCTTTCAAACTTCACCATGAAATTAGCCATTTTTTTTTTTAACCTACACTACGAAAAACACTACGTAATTGTATTAACAAAGAGTTTCCCTCAACGGACAGGTGGCGTCTAGGTGGCGTTGCGTGTCGCTTTCGATTGGGCGCCATTTCCTTTCTGGACCACAAGATGACTACAAATGACAATCTATTATAACTCAAGTAATTGTTTGATTCCCGTAAAGTCGAACATTTAATTATAACAAAAGATAGATTTATCTGAAAAATTATATTAATAAATATAGTTTTTGTATTATTTACGGAAGTTTTATTGTTTGTGGCTTTGTTGAATTGCCTGTTCTGATGAGACGTGCACCATCTGCTTTTCAATGACAGTCAAGTTGTCATCGTGAAACAAAAACAACCATCTGCAACGCTTACGTGTTCGTTAGTAAAACACCTAAAACTAATCTAACTAGATTTAAATAATATTTTAGGGCCTTAAATTACGAAGGGGACCACAAAACCAGTAGTTTTTAATCAATTATTTATGATTTTTCCCGATGAAATTGTTATAACATAATCTAAACTTTTTCGAATCTTTGAAACAATTTGTTTTTATTTTTAATCTTCTAATTGATTTGATATAAGAAAGCCTTAATCTAAAGGCTTAAGAAAACACCTTATTTTTAAATTTCTCATTATAAAATAGCTTTTGTATTATTAATTAAGTAAGGCTTTCTTACAGTAAGAACATCAAGAGTGGTTTTCTTATAGTAAAGTTCTAATTCCTCCTCTCTTTCCAGGCTATTATTATAAGAGAACCTCATTTAAAAAAAAGCCTTATTTTACAGATATTTAAGAAAGCCTTCTCGTAAGAAGAAGCACTTCTTCTTCGCCACGAAGCGCATCTTACTTCCATGATACAGTCTAAAACAGTAGAAAAAAATCAATAGAAAAAAGGGGTTTTTGGGGTCCTTTCCAGAAAACAAATTTTCTAACATTTAATCAAATAAAAAAAACGAAATTAAAATGATTTAAATTCCATTCAACATACCACAAATTGATGAATGGTCATACCGATGCTACGTAATGTATCTTCACACAATTGGCGATATTAAAAACGATATTGTTATTTTTTTTTTGTTTTACTGGTTACAACATTGAGTTTTCTTTGCCCGCAGTCATGAATTACAACAATCCGGTTTTGACTTCCATGTTTATTTTGAAAGGGCCTGGGGCCAATATGATTTAAGAGATAGAAAACATCAACGTGTAAGACACGATCTCGACTTATAACTTGTGAGCTTCCGATATAATTTGATTTATGAATTATGCCTCTAAATCAAATTTATTAGAATATAGAAATATTGTTCTGGATGCAAATTTTAAAACAATGCCTTTAAATTCTCTAGAGAATTTTTTTTTTTTTTTAAATGAATGTATAGATGTAGCTTAAGAAGATTTAAACGGGCATAAAATTGTTTTTTTTTTTATGACGTTTGCCACGTGTAAATTTGAAGTTTTAACTTCAGAAAAATTTCAAATTTGGCTTAAAAAAGAAAAAAAAAACAAACAAAGCGTTTTTGTCAAGCGAATTTTTTTAAAGCAAATTAAACTGATTTTATTCTTTTTACAACTCAATAAGCCAAATTTGCATTTTTAGAGTTTTAATTAGCCAAATTTGCATTTTTAGAGCTTTAATTAGCAAAAATTGTATGTTTTAGAGTTTTAATCAGCCAAACTTGCATTTTTAGAGCTCTAATCAGCAATATTGTATTTTTTAGAGCTTTAATCAGCAAAAATTGCATTTTAGAGTTTTAATTAGCCAAATTTGCATTTTTTATATTAAATTTTAGAAACAAATTTATGATATTTGAATTTCATAGAATATAAAGTGAAGTTGCTAATTTAGGCGATTATAAAATAAATTTTTCCATCATATTTTATAAATATTTCAGCAATTTATTTGATCAGAACGAGAGATGTTTTAGAATTATGCAATTTGATTACTTAATTTTATTAATTAAAACACTGTTAATGAGATTGGAAATTAAGGTTTAAAAATATTTGGTATTTTAATTAAAAGTAAAGTAAGAAAAAAAATTTGTTAACTTATATTAAAAATAGAACTTGATAGCAATCTGTTGCTCATAACAGTTTTTTTAAGGCAACTTTAACCTGCAGCATTTAATTATATTAACTTTATTTTTTAAATTTTATCTATCTATTTTAAAAATTAATTTGAGAAAGATCAATTTAAGAATTTTTTCTAGACAATTCTTTAAACAACCATATTGAGTTTGATGCAGTTAATTTAATTAGATATTATTATTAGGGAGTAGAACCTACTCTAGAATCTAGGCTGAAGAAAGGAAGAAAATTAGGGAATGAGAAAGAGGATAAGGAAGACATGATGGAGATAGGAATGAATAAGAAAGTATGAAAAATAAATACTTATTTGTTAAGAAATGTTTATATAGTCATTATAATTACATAAAGTAACAGTTTCACTATAAGAATATAGTGAGATGGTGTACTGAAAGACAATACAAATCCTAAGTAATGCTTACATTTTTTGTTAGTTGAAAATTTAATTGTGTATAGATTGCATATTTTAGTTTTAAATTTGATTTTTTTTTCTTTTCTTGTGCTTTTTATTTTTATTTTTAGAATGCACCACTTGTAAATTTAAAAGACTTTCTTAAAAATTTGATGCAATATTCTTTACACCTCATTTGTTTTTAATAAATCTTTGAATCATTTTCTCCAAATGTCTTGATTGTACAAAACTTTTGAAAATTAAAATAAGCTGTCAATGGAAGTTTCGAGATGTGACAGAGTTAATGCAAAATCGATTCGCTTTTTCATCTGTTTGTTATTTCATCAGTGCCATTTATTGTGTTAAAAAGTACATAATTTATGGATATAAACAAAAGTATCCATTAAATCAAGCAAATCCATCATCCACTTCCAAACCTTCGATCCTACGAACAGAACTGTAATAAATAAAAGAGATAACTACTACTTTCTTCGTCTGTTCGTTTGTATATCCGCAAAATATTTCAAAAATTAAAAAGAGCCAGACAGGTGGGGTTTGATGAGTCATTTCCGTGTCTAGTTCTTTTACGGAAGAGCAGTCACCACGTATCATCAAATTTCACTTACACTGTTCTCCACAATTGATCGTCACATAATCCTTTTTCTTTCTTTCTTTTCTTTTTTTTCTAATTTTTCTCATCGAAATATATATTCTAATTTTATATATATATATAAAACAAAAACAAAAAATATAAAATAATTATGCAGAGATTGTTGTAAAATATTCAATATTATATTATTTTCTTACATTATTTAATTTCTAAAAACGTTTACTTATTTCTAATTCTTTCTTTAATACCAATTTGAAGAGATAGGAATAAAAATATTGTATTTAATAAATAGAGTTAATAATTAACATGAAATATTTTAATAAAATTTAAATAAAACCGTAATAATTATTGAATATTTGAGAGTTTTCACTGATTTCCTTTTAAAAATTTATACTATAGGCCTACATACATTCTTTTGTTAATGAACGTCCGTTTCAAAGCAATCTATTTCCTCCATGATATCTTAACTGTTCTTAGCCATTAGCAACAAATGAAAGGATGTATTTACGATCGAATGAATTACTAGAAGTAAATAAAATTCTCGCATGAGATGTTAAAGATACATGTATCTATCAGGTCACGCACACGGAAAGATTAGAATAACTTAATCGTAGTTATATAACAGCAAATGCCATTAAATTATTCTATTTAACCATTACCCGTTTCTATATAGTTTAGGTAAATACCAGAACGTATAAATTTAGACAATATTAATGTGGAATTTTTCCTAAATGTTACATAGTTTATATTCAACTGGTGCTTACTTTCGGTCCAACTCTTATTGCTACTTGATCTACCAATTATGTATCATTAAAACGTGCTGTGTGAAACGTGCCCATTGTAACCACTTCCATGCATGAATGCTCATCATTTCTATATCTGACGAATACATCATGCTAATGCTCGATTATCAACAGAAGAAAGATAACTGTCTTTTTCATCTCATTTAGATTTCTAATTTTTTTTTTCTTTTCTCCCTACAAGATATTCGCGTCTTGATGCGTGGTATTCTCTTTTGTTAATTGCTCAAAAAACCTTTGTATGTAGCAAACTCTTGATTATAATAATAGTCTTATTCTGAACATAATCATTAAACATTAGACTTAAGTCAATAACCTAAACGTTACTGTACGATTTTTATATAAACTTAATGCTTTAAGATGAATCAATTTTTTTGCTTTTCTTTTAGTAGATCGAAATTTGTCTTAATAAACACTCTAATCTTTATATAACTATAATTTATTAAAAAATATAAATTCACTTATTTAAATTCTTGAATTTAAATAGCAGTTAATTTAATTAGATATTNATTTCTTTATATTTTTAAACTTAATTTATTAGAATAAAATATTTTCAGTTTGTGAAAATTAAATCTGCAGAATTATGTAAAATTGAATAAATTATTTTTTATATCAAACAATATAAAATAATATAAAATAGGTAAATTTTATAAACTCTAAAAAACATGTCTAAGTGATTTATAATTGATTTCTTGGATGGTTTTAATTAGAAAAGAACAATTACGAACGGAAAAAAATTATCGCTTAAAAAATATTAGCTTAGTTCTAATTATTGTTTGGTATATAATAATGAGCCTATTACACGATATAGTTTAACATCAAATTAGTAGATTTTAATTAGAGGATTTTCTTATCAACTTTTAATCTTTGTACTTTGAAGTTATAAAAATAATAGGATTAATTAAATTTATTTTCTTCTCGATTTACTTATTTATTTACTTTTTTTTATTAAATTTAATCTTATTTTTGCACAATTTGCTTTAATTTTAATAATTAAAAATGCAACAGAATAAAATTTATTTTATTAGTCTATAGAGTTTTTATAAAATCAATATCTGTAAATTATTTATGATAATGCAAGTTATTGAATTTATTATTTTTTCGAATTATATCAAAATAATTTCACTTAATACAATATAGGGTCTAGACTGAAGCAATATTTATTTATTTTTCTTGCATTCAGAGCTCGAAAAACAACTAAACAAAACAGCTTCAGACAAGAGCCTATGCCGAATTAAGTGAAATTGCTTTAATATAATTTCAAAAAATGTTGCATAAATTACATTTATGTATTAAAAATGAGAAATTATTAGTTTAAAATTGTTTATTATTTTAATATTCATCTTTTTAAATTTTTTTTTGTATTGATTGCGTAAATTTCTAATGTTATTAAATCTATCACAGAGAGAATGTAAAATGTTACATTAGAATGAATTAAAAAACATGAACTGAAAATTTCATAAAACTTGAATTATTCATTCAGTTCGTTAATCTAAATAACACAGTTTATGAATTTTTTTTTTGTCAAGTTTTTACGTAAAATAATTATAATGCTTTCTATAACTGCAATTTAAAAATACGAATAAGATTATAATTATTACTTCGGGGTTATTATCTTGGAAACACATTTTTATCATTAATAATTTATCTTAATTTCTCTTATATAAATGTGTTGGATAAAAATATAATTGTTAAAATTTTCTTGTCTGTAAATCTAATTTTAATACCTAATAAGTTTACCGAGGGAAATATCTAAACATTTACATCTTAACACTGATGGTGAAACTCGATTAAGTCAGGAAAGTTTATCATACAATGCCATGGATATAAAATACATATTTTACAATCCAGTCTGAGTTTCACAATGATAATGATGACGGATGACAGTAGGTCATTCACGCTGGCCCAGCAAGGACATAGTCTTAAGTAGCCTAGGCGGAAGTTCATATCTGTCACTGTCAACATATTCCACCTGGTGGTCAGTGTGCGAAATGTCTCCACCCACTAACTAAAAAAAGTGTCAGACTAGTTCGCAATTCCTCACAGCTGTGAACTCGGATAGTGAAATATGAGATCCGGGTAGATTGAAAGTAAAACGCCTAAATGAATAAATGAATATAAAATCATACAATGCTTGGGAAACAATTTCACCCGAACCCCGAAAATGCCATCTCTCTTCTAACTTTTTCAACGCTCCCATGAAATATCATTTCATTTTGCTATGTCATATTGATTTATATGTTCTAGCATAAACGATATAATGGTAATCCATCATATTAACTTTAGTAAAACAATCCCTAAAAAGTATTTATTTTTTAATTACAAACCTATCGATTTTCCTAACTGCAACTCTCTTTTAGAGTTAGATAAATAGCTGTTAAATCCTTTCAATAGCATCTACTTTCTGAAAGTCGATGAATTGTAATTCTTATCAGTAAAATAATTATTATTTTCGTTATTGTTATTGGGTTTCTTGTAATAACAATAAAAAAAAAACTTTAAAAGAAAGCCGATGCGAAAGAAAATACAATTAAACTGATTTTCAATTCGTAGAAATAATTAAAATAAATATTACATGCAACTTTATTAATTGATATATAAAGACACGCTTGTATCAGTTGGTGTGAATAAAAAATATCTATGCATTTAAATAGATCGTGATGTTTCTACAATGCTGAATAACCAAAAAAATCAAAATTTACAAAAGCAATTGTCTAAAAAGATATATGATTAGAAAAATCGAAGGATAAAAATGAAAACAAAACATTTGAGAACCAAACTCGCGGCAGTTAATTATAAAGAGTCGCTGTTCATTATCATACGACACAGAAAAGTCGGTCTACTTTCACAATAGAAGGCGTGGTGAGTGACCATCGTGTTCGCGCTTTGCCACCCGCAGTGGATATCACGTGACAAACACATTACTTATTTCCGTAATTTTCCCATAGGTAACACTTTACAAGCTAAAATTAAAGTGTTTAAAACTTATTATTATTCTTTAAATTTTAAATAATTTTTTATAAATACAGCATATTCTTTTACAAAAGCACTTACAAATATTTGAATATACCAATTAATAGATCTATTATACAATAAAAATTGCATTAGAGGTGCCATGTATTTGTACATGTACATAAATATCAATGAACTTTTTAAATAGGAATAGTAGAAAATTAATAGTAAATTAAATAATTACAAATAAAATCACAAAATAATTTTTTAAAATGTTTCCAATAACAATAATCTACACATAATTTTATATAGAGTCATATATTCGTTCTAAATAGCGTTGAAAGTATTTGAAAGAAAGTGTTAAAGCTCGGGTCATAATCAAATGACTCCAGCAACATCACACGACTACGTGACGAAATTATAAGTACACGTCAAGAGGATGTTTCGTGAATACACAATGTATACGTCGCGAAAACATAAAGTGTTTTGAGAATATTTCTACAATATTTTGATGATATAATAAGGCGTGAGCGTGATGTTTAGGAATAAAACCCTGAGCAATAAATGCAACGTGTGAAATAACTCTCAACATTATTCGAAGTGATAATGAAGATGCGACCTCGGTTCTATTCCGTTATTCATTATACTATAATTATATCTAAATTTTAATATATAAACCTATAATTTTAGAAGTTTTAAAATTTGCATTACTGTAGTGATAAGTATGTCCTATATTTGTATTTTTTTTTATTAAAGTAGTCTACATGATAATAAGTTAGCCTAAAATTTCTTAAATAGGCCATCTTAGTCTTGTTATCAAAATATTCTTAATCTCGACATTAAGCATGTTATAAGTTCTATGCTCATAGGTAAAACATTTTTTAAACTTCATGCTTACATTTAAGTTACTGATCATCCAAGGTTATTATAGTAATTTATAAATCGTGCAAATCTAAGATGCAGCGATTAACTCCGATCATTCTCCTATCATAATAGGCCTATATCGTCATTAATTTTATTCTCAATCGTTATATTATTCATGGGAAGATAAGTTACTTGAGGTTACTCCTAGATCATTTATAAATAAGATTTAATTAGTATAACAACTTGTAGTTTACTATTTTAGGGAACAAATATGCAAAAAGAATTTCATTAACGGTTCGTTTAAACGTTGATGTATAAAATAAATAAGCATTTTACTTTAATGACAAATATAAATATTTCTTTTTATTTTGAGAAATTTTATGTTCAAAGCTTTGATGAAGTACAGTATTCACATTGAGAAATGCTTTACTGTCCGCTGATATATTCTAATAGCGCAATCAAACTAGTATTATATTAAGGTTTGATGGAGAGAAAAAAATACTTTTGTTCTATGTAAGCTCTTCCGTTGAAAACAGAAAATACTTATGTTAATTATAGTTTAACAGCTACGGGCTATAATTCTTAAGCCAACAAACAGACTCATCTGCAGAATTCCTAAGCAGACCACCTTCGCTGAGAGCTTTGAGCGGCATCATCTAGACCATCACAAAAAAAAAAGCTAGACAAACGTCTAGTAAATTTATAGACCTATTTCTTTCATTCGATACAGTATAAGATTTATCAGCAAGATGCGAACCTGACACTATCTTCATATAAATTGTTAAGAAAACTTTCTTACAGAAGGAAAGCTAGGATTGATTTCAACCGAGGACACAAAGATGTTTGAAGATAACAAAAAAGGCGACGTGAATAATTACATCTGTTGAATCATTTAAATGACAGCTAATTGAAAGATATATAGCTCATAATACCACAATGGCTGTCAGTAGCGAAATAAATTGTTTCGATTATACAGTATATCAAAACAACTTGCTCTTAATCTCCCCAAGTTTTTTTTTATTTATTTGTTTTGAAATTTTTCAAACGGTGCAAAGATATCAATCTTCGAGACTTTAATGAAATCTGTCAATAACGCTTTAAAGAATATAATATTGCAAATGACAAATAATGAGATTACATACATTTCTTTGCAACTAAAAATATGAACATTTCGATTTTAGAATATTAATAAATTAAGATCTGTATCAATATATAATACGTGATATATATTTTAATTCTCTTAATGAATAAAAAAGTAATAATATAATTTAAATTACAGATAATTTGATTAAGAAACAATAGCTTGTAATTGATGAGGATATCATCTTGATTAGGGCTGATTGCTGCGTAATTTTATAATGATATCAAGAAGATGGGACGGAATTATAAACAATTCCTATGAAATAAAAAACAAAAATTCGAAGTAAAATTATATTAAATATTTGTTTACTACTTTTAAAATTTTGACGGTATTAGAATCTTCTGACAATATATAAACTTTAGAATGCAAGTGCAAAATTTTATTGTTATTAAATAAATTTAAAAAGCACTTTTGAGATTTCATATTTACGATCATTAAGATTTCAATATTAACTATGAAATGAAATTAATTCAAACAAAATTAGAGAAAACTTAGATTTTTCAAATTTAAAATCTAATTCGATATATAATATCGTGAAATTGTATTCACGAAGTTTATTTTCCATATTAATGAATATTCTATCTAATACTGTATTCCTTTAATAATCTCAAAAACATTTTAGCAATTATTTTTATAATTGCCACGTTTTTACTCATTAAGATTTCTTATTTAAATATAAAACACTTTTGTTTATAAATATTTTTTCTCTTTTGATATAAATTCGTTAATGTAAAAATACAGTAAAATTCCTACTCTGTGACCATCAATGGTTCCCAGCAAAAGTGGTCTTTATGAGGGGTGGGATGTTGATGGCCGTTGATGAAACTAAGAAATAATTCTATTTCTCTCATTTAATTTAAAAAAAAAAAAAACATCAGGTTTATAAGCTCAACTGTTCTTATTTATTCCGTTTATTCTCTATTGAATTTATCCATTAATTAGTTTTTATGTTGTTTCAAAATTTATTTTAATATTAATATTGTAAACAAAAATATAAAACGGAGAAAGAAAAATATTCTATGCATGAAAATATGAGTACAAGTTTACATAAAATAAATAAAATTTGCGTAAAATTTAATAATATTGTCAAAGCCAATCAATTTTCCGCTTTTATCGATTCGATGTTAATGAAATAAATTAGGAAATTTGTTCCAGTTGGGATATCTAATTATTATGCCAAATTTTTTAATGACTAGCTAATATTGATTTTAATAATAAACATTACAGAAATATTCACCTAACAGAAAAAAATTGTTGCAAATTTATTAGAAAGTGCAGCTGATGAATAAATGCACTACATATTCATTAGCTTATTTTATATACGCCAAAGCAGATGTTTTATGAATATAAGTGTATGTAAAAATGTAATATAAATTTATGTAAACATCCTTATGTTTCTAGATTAGCAAATAGAGATATTTAAAAATTAATTTTAGATTTAAATTTTTTATGTTAACTAAGTATAACATTCAGTAGATAATCGGCTTAAATGAAATAACTTAATTCACATATAACTTGGATCAAAATGAAAATATTACAACACATCTAATATATTATTTAGTGAATCGATATTAAATAATGCTTCCTCAATTCAATTGTTGGTATATTTCCATCAATTATAATAAAGAATGTTGAACTAGAATAATACCCCAGCTTTCAGATAGGTTTAAGAAAAGTCATTAATTTACTTCAAATGAGATCAATGACGTCAGAGAATAAGAATATGTTATTAATGACATCTCGTCCATCTTACAAAAGCACTCTACTTAAAGTTATTAAGCTATTAAGATAGACAAGACCAGATGAAGATGTGCAAATAAACAACTTTGGTTCGGTTAATTTCAGGTTATTTCGGTGTTAATCAAAGCGATATCATTGTTGATGGATTACATTCGCAGATCAACTCATTATAGATTTAGTCTACATTGTCGTTCAATTCCGGAGTTTTTGAGATCAGAAAACTGATGTAGCACGTGTTACGCCTAAAGATGCACTCGACTGTGCAATAAATTCATGCCTATAAGTATAGTCGTGTTCATAAATATAGTTTTATCTTTTTTCGATCTAATAAAAATGGTTTGGAACTTTTTTATTTTTTAAATTTTTTGCACGATTAGTTAAAGTAACATCTCTTATTTATGAATTAAAACGATTTGAATATATTTATTTTTATCGTAATTCCGTAGTATAGTATTAATGCAATTTGCAAATGCAAAAAAGTACTAAACGTTATTTAATATTAGCAGCTGAAGCTTAGATCTTTATTAACATTGGTAACCTTTTGAGTATTCTTTCCGTGTACAGTTTAATGATGATCAGTTGCAGCCGTGTCGCTCTAGGAATCTGAAAATTACAGTAGATCACATCTATACCAGTAATTTTGTCGGTTATAAATGAGGTGTTTGAACTGTCCTGTTCAGCACGCGACACCTAAGCTAGGTAGATAATATCAAGCAATTACATGGTTGGTCGATAGGGAGGGGGGTTCCACCAACCATTTATCACCAGCTCCTCCTCTTATAACCTTTCCCTGTTGTTGGACATCCTTGTTTGTCTAGAGTGCGAATAAATGAATCGGTTTAACTATTGCTCGACTTAATAGCTCTGAGATAACATTTTTAAAGAAATATTAAACATTTTTTAACTATAATATTAGCATTTCTCTTTAATTATAAATAAATTTTACTTAGATACACATTGAAATAGTTTTATATTTTAATAATTAAATTGATCGATATTAATGAAAACGTTAGAATAACTGGCGTATTAGTTTTCTTTAGAAATTTCCGAATAAAACTGGAGAAAAATTGTATGAACTTCCACAAAGGCTAAAGTTTAGAAAATTTTATGTTAATGTAGAATACATTTAAATTAAGTTTTAAAAACGCTATACATTTTAAATAGTCGTAAGTTATCGCGATAACAAAAACAATCAAAACTTGAATTATAATTTACATAAATAAATAAAAGATTTGAAAGTGAAAATAAAACAAAATAAGCTGACTAAATTATGTGTTATTATGCATGATTTAAGTTTAAAATTTCATGAAAATAATTAAGATAAGTGCACTAAACTCTGTTATTTGAAGTTTGATTACATTAAAAAATATGATATAATTTACTG
>NW_019386887.1:0-18758 GCF_000671375.1 Centruroides sculpturatus | reverse complement strand
GTTCGAGGGATTCTCCAATCGTCTATTTTACTTTCTGAACGCCGTCCAGGCTGCTCATAATCATAGAAAAAGTGTAATTTCCAGACAATGAACCACGCGTATTGTTAGTTTCCGCCTTATATCGGGTGATAAAATGTATAAATAAAGGCTCTGTCATCGTCAACTTTCGCATTGGACTCGACCAAAAAAACTTATCATTAATTTGTTTTAATATTTATCTAGATATTCCGTGTTCGGTATGTAGACTCTGTTCCATTCGAGTCTTTTAGTCTGAGGGCGGATTGAAAATTTATAAGTGCGGTATTTTTGATGCCGGGGCTCCATTTATAGGAGGTTTTGCCCACTAAATTAGGCCGGCAATTCTGAAAGCTTCTGCCGACCGTGTGATGTCTCCGGAACAAAAACACGGCTTATTATGTTGTTTTTCTCTGTATTAGTTTATTTTTGTAGAAAGATGTTTATAAAAAGCTTACCGGAAGTGGAAATTGAGGGATTATTTAAATGAAGGCGTCTTAGATTTATTTATGTTCGAATTTCCCTATCAAGTTGTTAGTCATATGGGAAGTGCTTTACTCGTTATTTTTAACATTGTTATATTAAAGATTTTGTTTAGTTGAGTAAAGTTTTTTAATTATGTCGAGTGTAGGAATGTTTCCGTATTTGACAGATCGTTTGCTTTTATATGAGTTTTGTGGTTACTTTAGTGTAAATTGTGGCATTGAGGAGAAACTTCTAAAAAACTTTTAAGATGTCAAGCATTTGTTTCGTTTAGTCTGGAAGTTTTTTGTAGAATTCAACTGGATAGTTTAATAAATGATTCTTTTTACTACAGGTAATTGATGAATAACTAACATTACTTGCAACTATTATGCATAAAGTATGTTAAACTGTTCTTTTTGCTTACATATATTACAAGATTTATATTCAGTGTAATTGAAGCAAAGTTTGTAGTTGTAGGTAAAAGTTTTTTTATATCTAAAGAAATATTTCTGAAATTTAATTGCTAAAAAATGTCTTAACTGCTTATTATTGTTTAGGCCTAAATAAATTTATAAGAAGCATTAAAATATTGATTTAAATATGGCTGCTCTCTTAATGTGTTTGATATAAACAGCTTTCTTTAATAAAGATATGAAGAGATATTGTGTTCAAATTAATATACAGCTACAGATAAATTGTTTTTATTCATTCTACTTTTAAAAAAAGCCTTTTCGGTTGAAAGTCCATCCTGTTTATAACTGCACAAGCATCAAACTGTGTTGTGAACCTCTTCTAGTTGTCTCATTCCACATACATTCTGTGAAACCCTCATTTAATGGTGTCTTTGTACATAACTTTGATGCAGATCTTATCTAATTATTTCCATGTATAGCTCATAGTAAATATAATCTATTTATCTAAACGAGAATAGTATGTGATTATTCCTGTTTAGGCATATAATCGAAGATCCGTTGTATGTCGTTTGTGCATCTGAAGTCATAGAATAATTATGAAAGGAGCAAAATAAAGAAAAACACTGTTGTTAATTTTAACCTCATATTTTATGAATAATAAAGAAGATAAATCCTTGCTGATTTCAGAAATTTTTATCTAACTTCAGATATAACCTTTTTTGTTTTGATATTAATCATTTTAAAATTAGCTTTAGTTCGGGTGTGGTAATAAATTAATGGAGAAAANAACTGCGCAAGCATCAAACTGTGTTGTGAACCTCTTCTAGTTGTCTCATTCCACATACATTCTGTGAAACCCTCATTTAATGGTGTCTTTGTACATAACTTTGATGCAGATCTTATCTAATTATTTCCATGTATAGCTCATAGTAAATATAATCTATTCATCTAAATGAGAATAGTCTGTGATTATTCTTGTTTAGGCATATGATCGAAGATCTGTATGTCATTTGTGCATCTGAAGTCATAGAATAATTATGAAAGGAGCAAAATAAAGAAAAACATCCTTACACTGTTGTTAATTTTAACCTCGTATTTTATGAATAATAAAGAAGATAAATCCTTGCTGATTTGAGAACTTTTTATCTAACTTCAGATATAACCTTCTTTGTTTTGATGTTAATCATTTTCAAATTAGCTTTAGTTTGTGTGTGGTAATAAATTAATGGAGAAAATTGTTTATAATGTTAGTCTCTTAGATTTGATACAGTCAGATTTTATTAGTTTCCTTAATTCTTTAACTATTGGTGAAGATTGAATCACTAGAAAAGAATTGCTGTGAATCTAAAAATACTACTTCTGTTATAAATCTTACTGCATTTATATAAGGCTAATTGTTAGAAGCTAACTATAACCTTCACTTAAATATATAATTTATTTCCATTTTTTAATTTTAAGTACTTTCTTCTCTCTTGTTTTATTCTGTTCTACTTTATAAAATTAGATGCGCGCGATTTCAGTACGGCAATTTTTATTTTTAATTTAGTTAAACTTGTCAGAACAATTTTTATATTCTTTAAAAATACATAACCCTTAACATTANGTGCAATATTTTAGTTGGAAAATTTAAAATGTAATAACTTAATGCTATGCCAGATTATAGTCATGACATAGCTACAAAAATTGTTACTATGGTTACATGCTTCTTGCATATATGTCTATTTAATAATTTCCTCTGTGGCTGCTTTCTATAACATGATATAATTGTCCCGTTGTGACGAACTGATGTTTCTAATTTGTGTGGTTTGTGGTATGTTGTCTGTGCAAGAAAGGATTACGAGCAAAATAAGTATGCTATCCATACTTTATAGATACCTTATTGCATGGGAAACTTGGGAGTATTTGCTAATTTTTTCGGTATGTGTTTTGCCTGTCAATGAATGTGGTGTTGGGTCTGTTATGATGGCTTGTTCTGTACGTGATTAGGCATGGTCATAGTATGTTTTCTACGACTGCCTGATATGTGTCTTTGTGATATGATTGAGTGCATAGTGGTTTGCGTTCATGCACAAACTTTTGATGTATTATGTTTCCTATTTGATTGTGTCTGTAGTCTGTGTTAACAGCTGGAATCTTGATGCGATGTATAGTTTGCAGGGCTGCCATATGACTGGAAATTTCTCCAATTGTGGAAAATTAGGGTTTTGTGATTACCTTTGCCCAGTGGCCTTATCAATATGTCTCATCCCGCCAAACAGAAACTTTGCTGGCCCGACAAAGACTCTGCAAGGACACAGCCCGGCTGAATGCATTCTTACACTTCTGTCACTTCCATGACTTGCCAGCGTGCTCTTACTGCGGCACAGAGGAAACATTGTATTACTACTGGCTCAAATGCCCACGATACAATGGACCTTGTCATACCCTCAGTACAAATCTGTCCCTCAACCTCAACCTGGCCCACTCATTAATTTAATACCAATTTACTGATCAGCCGTAGCAGCCTTGGAATTGTTTATTCGCCAAACAAGTTGCTTCAACTAATCGCCAGGCGGCAGCTCATCAGAGAATATAGCCCAAGTGGCTGATGTCTCCAGATAACCCCCAAGAAAGAAAGAAAAGGGTTTGTGAGGAAAAGTATGAATATTGAATATTGAGAAATTGGAGGGTATTTGCAGATATTTTATGAAATATAGGAAAATTCTGACTTTTTTCAAAATCAGAAAAAAAAAACTGTATAAAAATTATAAAAATAAAAGTTTATTCAATTTGGTACTGAGTATGATGGAATAATTTAGATATTTTAGGATCTGCTTGGATTTCTGCATATTCCTTTGAAGGCAGATTATGGTGGAAATTGGGGGAAAATTTGCTATCCTTGAACCAGATACCGTGAAGTCTAGTGGCAGCACTTAGTTTCATACTTGATGTGGCATTTCCTTTAGATGCCATCTTTTAAAAAATGTGGTTTTTGTATGACACTCACAAATCCTTTTCTCTCCAGAGGCATCTGTGAGTGTGCCAGCAGTTTGATACAGTTTTGTCAATGTGCAATCCATTATGAGATTTTTAGAATGCCTATTGTGGAGCACATGTACACTAAAGTATTTGATGTGTCAGTCTTTTGCCTGTTCAGTGTTGTGTGGTCAGTTTACTGGTGTACCGCTTGTTTTAGTTTCAACTTTGTGTAATTGTGACAATTCTTGATTTTATAGGAAAACTCTTGGCGTGCCTGTATCTGTTCATAGTGATATTTACAGGGCTGTGGAGTCGGAGTCGTGGAGTTTTGGTGTTTTAGCCGGAGTTGGATGGTTAGGAAAAGTTGGAGTCAGTAGATTTTTACGCTACTCTACAGCCCTGGCAGGGCTGTGGAATCGGAGTTTTGGTGTTTTAGTCGGAGTCGGATTGGTAAGGAAAAGTCTGAGTTGGAGTCGGTAGATTTTTACGCGACTCCACAGCCCTGGATATTTACAATATCTGTGAGGCTTTGTTAGCTTTTTTTTAAGTGACTTCGGATGCTGTCTGTTTTAATGTTTTCCTTTGTAGTTCTAGTTCTGTGTGTAACCAATGTATGACTCCAAATGAATATGTTGATCAACACACACATTGTTGGAGTACTATTATAAATGTATGTTTTGCATTCAAGTATAAATTACAATAATCTATCCTTGTATTTTGTTGTTAGTCTCATATTTGTTTTGTGAGTTTATTCTGTTAAAATTTTAAATACTTGTGTACCTCATCATCCTTACAAACTTAATGACATTTCTATTTCAAAGTTTTTTTTCTGTAGGATTCCTTTTTCAATGTGAAATGTCTGTCTAGGCCAAACTCAATGTTTTTATCATTGTAGTATGTAACTTCTAATAAGTGATTTATCTATGCTTGTTTAGATACATAGTTTTGTCATTAATGTGTATGAGGTGAGATAGGTATTGTCTTGTTTGATGATGTGTATCCATTGGGTTCAAGATCAGACAAAATCAAAATGGACTTAGTCTCCCTGGAAAATGTCTCGCCTAATGTGTGTTGTGAAGTCTGATGTGTAATATTTTCAGTGTTGTATTGTTTTTTCCAGAAATGTAAATATAATACACAAATTTACACAGCATACATGTGTGTGTATGCTGTGTTAATTTGCATTTGTATGCTTGTCATAAACCGGCTGAATCTGAGTAATTATTCTTTGTGTCCTATGTAGTTTTTATGACAGTCGTTTTATTCTCTAAGAATTTCTTCTATATGATAGTATACTTTGTGATGAAAAATGAATGTTTTCCAATTGTGTTTGTACTGCAAGTTGGATGTTGTTTTTTTGTTTTCACGTGTCATGATTCGTGTATTGTGTCTTTCAATTTCTTCCTCTGGTCCAGCTTGCTTCATTTTTGTGTTGATTGGATTGGACCATAGTTTGAACATTGTTTTGTGTGGTGGATTTGGCATACAGTTGTGACAACCTATTAACTTTTTTTATAAAGATGCTTAACAATTTGACAAGTTTCTGTAAAGATAAAACCAGAAGATTGGGACATGAAGATGCTGTAAATCATTTTGTTTAAAAACTTGTTGACACACCAAACACTACTGTTTGGTGTTATGTTTGTTGTCTAGCATATTGTGTCAGCATGCCCAATTGTTGTCTAATGTTTGCATTTTTAGTTTCTTTTGCTAATAGGCTTATGATCTGTTTGTCCATAAGTATAGTTTAAAACAATGGATGTAACTACAATGAGAGCATCAGAATAAACTTGCACATCTGAAAATGTTGATTCTGGTTTAATATATTTTGGTAACACATATATTTAGATAGTGTAAGGTTTTTTTAGTTTTGATGTGTGTGTATTTGTGATCTGTTGATGCCTAATCCTGTATGTTCAGCATCTCTTGAAATTTCTGTGTATTAATTAGCTCTGTGGTGGTTGTAATTGTTTTTCATTGATGCATGTTGTGCCAGGTAGGTTTTCCTGAGTGAATGTTGAGGTATTGTCAATCAGTATCTGATCATACATGTGATTAGGTAATGTATCTGTTGTGCAACTTATGTTCAAGTATTGTTTGTGGAATACTGCTGTTAAGTGTAATTGTTCTTTTTTGATCATCAGTGCTTTTCTCCAACAGGGATAAGAGTATTTATTTATTTATTTATTTATTTTTTTTGAGAATTTATCATGTAATGTTTGTTTGCTGTCATGTCAGTTTCTAGTTTTGTGATAGTGTAGTATTGATGAATTTCCTCGTCTTGTACCACTTTGTTAGTAGGGTTTTCTGGTTGCATTATGTCAATGATTGGATTGCCACTGAAAACAGTTTGGCTGGGTTTGTGTGTGTGAGGTAAATGTGGTTGTGATGTAGTAACCATAGTTAGGCCAGTGTTACATTTGTTCACTGACGACNACCACGAATCGAAGGTTTTAAAAAAGAAAACAATTAAAATTTGAAAAGCTTTTCTTTCAATAATCCATATTTGTTTAACAATGTTTAGCTATATTAGTGAATTAATCTTATACAATAATCTGACACTGGATTATGGATGGGTGAGGGAGTTAAGGCATCTGCCTACTGCTGTAGGGACTCAGATTGAATCCAGATGATCGAAAGACTCCAGGAATTTTCATGAATTAGCCATCCTAGATATTAGGCTCTGTCCGTCAATCATCCAGTTGCCCTATTGTGAACCTGGTCAAACACATGATGGGTATGGGGAAAAACATCCTCTTAACATCCACAGGAAAGAGTAAAAATGATGCTGGATTATAAAATACTTGAACTATAGTTGAGCTATGTTAGCTTTTTTTTTTATTGTGTAATCTGTGCATATTCTTGTGTGCAAAGCTAGAATTGTTAATATAATGGAATCCAGAGGTACAGAATGTCCAATTGCACAAATAAGCTTGGAGAAAATTAAAGCAGTCCTGAGAAAATTTGTAGTAGAACAACATTATTACATCAATAATCTTATAATAAAAATGTGAGTAGCATCTCCTAAATTTTGGCAGTTAATGCCTGTAGATATTAATTTGCGTGGGAAAATTTGCAAAAATGCAGGGAGATTGTGTTTTAAAAGTGAAACTAGAATATTCAGTATCTAAATGCCAAGTTAAAAAAAAAATTAAGCATTCTGAGAGATGAATATATGATACACTGTGAGACAATGTTGAATGCAATGCTTGGGGCATATTTGAGTCCCTTTAACTTTATAGCATCATATAGCTTCAGAAATGGCAACATGTAAGAAAGTTCAGTTTGGTCAACGTTTTAGAAATTCAAACTATAATTTTTTTGTATTCCTTGGCCGGGGTAGGCTTATCAGCATATAAACAGTGCAGAAACTGAATTATAATAATAATAAATGAAAAATAAACTGAAAACTTCAGCATTAACAAAAAATATTTAATGATAAACATTCTTGATAACTTTCTAACTAACACCTTAGATAATTAGGAAAATTGCAGTTTGAATCTGTAGAACTTTGGCCAAACTGGACTTTGTTTTGTTCTGAAGGTGTATGGTGACGCTTCCTTTAAATTGTGATGTTCAATTCGTCTGCATTGTCTGTTATCAGTTTACTCACCTGTTAAATTTCTCCCTGCTTAGACATGCTTGTGTCGTACCAAGACAAACACATTTTTGTGTGTATATGTATATAGCTGAAACAGAGCTTTAAGATGAACCAAAACAGAAAATTGATTGATTTTTATTTTAAAACTCTGACATTATTTAATGTAGACCTGAAATAAAACTAAACATTTACTCATTCCCCACACAGAATTTGCAATTTAAAAACTTCTGAATTGTCTTAACATAAATTTTTATTCCTTTATTTAGTCAAGTATTTATAATTATTTGTACAGTTTAATTAAAATATTCCAAACTATGTTTATAATTAACTGCTTCATAAAACATGTGCCAACATGCAAAAATTTTGTATATGATAGGCAATTTCATTATTTGTAGGATTAATTCATTCATAAAATGTTTTATTTTGTGTGCTAATGTGTAGCACGTTTGTAAAATTTATATTCTGGAGAAATGATGTCTAAGATGTCATAGTAATGCATATAATATGTCTAATACAAAATATTTAGTTTAGAAAAGGTGTTATCGTTACTCTATTCTTTTTATGTACAGGTAGCAACAAAAGTTTATGCCAACATTTTAGGGATAGATTCTAGGGTCAAACGAAAGCTTAAAATTATCTATAAATTTTTCCAAAATCTGTTTTGTTTTCTAGAGTGTCCTGCCAAAAATGTCCTTTCAAAAACCATTTTTATTAATAAATGGAAATTGAATTGTTCAATGTCCTCCATGGATGCAGGAGATTTTTTTTGAGCAATTTTTGTAAATTATTCTAATTCTGTAAAAAACAAAATGCCATTCAAAGTAAATTTACATTAAACTCTTGCTTTCCAACAATTTTTTTTATTGTAATTAAGTGGATGGATACTGCAAAATCTTAGTGGAGTTTTTCTGAGTGGAGATCTTAAGGCTTTATTTGCATTTATTACATCGGGACCTACTCGGGCAGCATTGACTTACTTCGATATGACAATGAATAACAAAATAATACAAAATTATCTTTTTAAAGGTTGACAACTCCAGCATTAGTACTTCATGGGGAATCTGAAAAGTACTTTTCGGGGCAGGCTAATATCTCAAAAATGAAGCAAATTTGGAAAAACATTTTGAATGTTTTAAGCTTATTTATGACCTTTAAAATTATTCTTAAAATTGGTCAGGAGTTTTATCGCACCCTGTATAAGAATATGATGGAATGTTAGGTTATACTTGTCTCTAGTAACATTAAATTTTTCATTAATTGGCTGGTTTGTTGTCGTCACTGGAACAATTTTTTTCAAAGTTGTCCTATCTGCTTCATTTTAAAATTTATTTCTGTTAATATTATTGGTTTGTTTTTATGTATACTGATATGGACTTATTAACCTTGTTATGCTCTATTTTCTATCATTTATTTTGTAATAAAAATATTAATATATGTATGTTTTAGTATTATCATTTTATGTTTTAGTAGTTTTTAGAGATTTGTATATAAAATCGAGCTAGTGTTTCCCCCCTTGGTAACTTTTCACATCAAACAATTATAATTTTATAATTGAGTTTTTTAAACAAGTTGGACAGTAAAAAACTTACTGGGGTATGGGTATCCCTTCTATCACATGGTTTTGTTCTAATACAGTTCAAGAATTTATGAAATCCTTCATACAAAAGTTCACAATTTTTAAGTTATTCAATATTTTTTATTCAAATAAGCATTCGTGTTATCTCAAATTTGCCCATAGATTTTAGCGCAATGAAATTTCAATTTGTTTTGTGTTTTTTGTCGGGTTTACTATAACCCCTTGATCTAAAGACTGTAGTTTTGAATGCGTATTGGATGGCATAAACATTAGTGTAATGCAATGTAAATTCTTTGTCAGAATGTGTCAGGCAGTTGTCAATCAATAAAATTTCATTTATGTTTTCAGTTCTTCATTCCATTCTTGCACTTTATCACTGAAAATATTGGAAGTCATCCAAGCTCTCCAGTTAATTTGTAGTTTACTGGTAGCCGTCAATTTTTGAAACATCTTAGATTTTTCAGTGTACTGATTACTAACAATTTTCTCTTGTGTTCTTATGAGATTTTGCTTCTAGTGGAATAGTAATTTATTCTGTAATTTTCCTCTCACACAACTTTCTCCTTGAATTTTAGCATCCTATTTGCTGCACACTTTAAACTCATTTTATCTGCATTGAAGATTACAATCTTGGAAAATTTTCTCTAATTCTCTAATTTTTGGCCACTTATTTTACAATTAGTCTTCAACCATGTCCGTATTTACAGCAACTGCTTCTCCAACTATTTTTCGGCTTCTAATACTATATTTTTTTTTTTATTCTCTCTATCCAACTTCTACTGCATTTAAACTCTGTACTTTTCCAATTTGCTTCCTAACTATTCTGCTTTTGATTGCAATATAGCATTACTAATAGTCGTGTTTAATAGCTCTGTTGAGAGAACCATCTTAACAATACTTGAACAAATTCATCATGTGCTGATTTTCAAAACTTTTTAGCATTTGCAAGTTTCAAACTCGATAACTAAAGTATTTTTCCTTCCAAATGGTAGCAACTGTTGATTTAGTTATATTCATTTCTTTACATAATTTATTTTGCTTTACATCAGTTTCCAACCTTTTAATAACTTCATATTTAGTCTGTAACGTAAATGACTTAGGTTTCTGTTTATGCTGCTCGATCATCATATTTTACGAGGATTTATGCATGGTACTTTGTAATTCTGACTTAGCGAGTGACTAGTCAATATGCCTCAAGATTATGTGCAGTTTGTTATTCTTTATAACCAATGCCAGTGAATAGAATTTTTTTTTCTAACCAATGAAAAGCATACTTTCAATTTCCAAACGTTAAATGGACGGAAAATTGAACGAAATACATTTTGAAAATCATTTAGCTGTTAACGACGGATGAGAAATAACATTTAAATTTAAATTACAGCACTAACAATTGAAAATCTTCAACAGTGTAAATTTTTAAATTCGCTGTTAATGGGCCAGTAGACGAACCTCAGAATATACCTTGGCGACATAAGAAAACTGGCATAGAAAGAGTAAAAAATTTTAAATTTGTGATGAAAAATTATATAAATATGTGCATTGAAATTAATTAAAAGCAAAAATGTCCAAATTAAGCAATATTTTCCATTTCAGGTCATGACCCTCTTACCTTTTTGTTTAATTCTTTCTTGTCGCTCCCATTATGTTACGAGGGGAAAAGCTTTTATTTAAAACCCTAGTAATAACTCAAGGGTATTCTTTGTACACATAAGCAATAATAAATGTCTATTATAAGTGATCATTTGGATTAAAAAATTGAAAATTATGTTTGTTATATATTGGCTGGTTGTAGCCGGGAAAAAATATCATTGCTCTTGTGGGTGATTCATTATAGTCGAGAGTTCATTATAAGTGAACACAAGAAGTTTTTGTGGTAAAAATAAAATAATGAAGACGTTGCTGATATTTTTCATAAAGATCACCCAAAAAAAGCTTAGAAGACAATACTTTGTAAAATGGTTTTGTTTAACTAAAATTAAAAAATTAATGCATAATACAGTACTTTTAATTGTGATTGTTGGTTAATTGTCGACTGCTTTAATAAACATGTTTCTCTTAGTAACAAGAAGAGAGAGTAAACTATTGGAACGTAACCCCATGTTTTGCACTAGTCCATTGTTTTGTATAGCATGGATTTGCATAACACTGTACTTTTTTGGAATGTAACTACTAATTACATTAGCGATTATCTGTATTTGGAAAAGAAACTAGAATTGAGTCGAACTTTGCTTCCTATCTTTGTTACCTGAAGGTTAAATGTTACAATCTAAGTATAACAATTGATAAAAATTATATTTACTTAGGTGTTTTAGTTTTCTTATTGGTAGATTGTATTAAGTAAAATTTATTATTTTTATTTTTTTTGTTCATCTGTGTGAAAATTTCAATTCTTTAATAATGAATTTGAGTCTGTAACATAGTATTTTGGCACTAATGAAATACTGAGAATCTCATTATAAATGCCCTTTTCATAAATTATTAATATGCTGTAATACTAAAATTACTAATGAATTAAAGTAGAATATTTGTACAGTATGCTCAGTATAATTACATATTTACTTACGCGTACTTATGTATGCTAAGTATATTTTTAACTTATACATACAGTATACTTGTGTTTAATATAGTTTGTGCGTGCATATTAGAAACAACCTAATTATTTTTAACAAAATATATAAAACTGTAATTTAATTAAGAATTTGTTGTTTTTTTCCTAGGGAAAGAAGGTAAAAAAAGTAAAGCCAAAAAATGGAAAGATCTGAACAGAAAAGGAGAAACAAAAGAGGGTGGTGATATGGATGCATTTTTAGATAAAACAGATGTAAATACTCAGGTATTCTAATTTTCTTTTATTTAAATATAATAATGCATTGCATTATGCAGGAAGTACACGCATTCTGCGTGTCTTTCTCTATTGAGAAGCAACCAACTGTAGTTAACTAAGGAATTCGATAATGATATAAATTGTATGTGTATGTTAGTGTGTCCTTTCTTAATTTAACATTTAGATAAATGAAATTCAGGTATAATACTGTGTGTAAGTACTAGTAAATACTGTCAAATGCAATAATGATTAACGTTAAGTTACCAAGTAGTCGATAAACTGTTTAATTTATTATGGAATCTTTATCATTAGATAAAAGAGAGTTTAAAACTTCTATTTTTAAAATTACATTTGATAACGTGTACGATGTTATTGATTTTCTGAAGTTATGCTTTTACGTCAGTTTGTGTCTTTAATTTCATTATCTTTATAATTGAATAGATTAAAGAAACCTGTCTGACATTAGATCTCTTCAAACAATTTATTTTTAAAATCTTACTAATTTGTTATAAGCTAGTCAGTTTGATTTATTTTTTGAAATCTATGTCGGTTGGTAATCTATGAATTGGATTAATTTTCTAAATATCTTCAACAAAAAATGCCCAAGTTCTGTGCTGTTAGTTTTAACATGTTGCAGATTAATACACAATAGTTAAGGCAGTTCCACTTATGCTTACCTTAATACTGAGATTTAAGATTTGGAAACTGTTGATGAAAAGTTTGTGTTGACTAAGACTGCATTTACACCGCAGGAGATAATTTGCATGTCTGGTTGTTTTTCCTTATCTCTGCAGTCTTTTTTAGATATTCAATATTATAGTTTCAAGTGGAGAAAATAACAATGCAAGTATAATTCAAATTCAAACTTTGAATTTGCAAGAAGAGGTTTTTATTAGAATAAAAACGTTTTAGATATATTGTATTGCCATTGCCTTTTACAAACATTTTCTCCATTTTGTTAAAGAGATTACAGGAAGCTGTGAGAAGTTTGCACTGATTAGTCAGTATTAGTGATGTGCAAATAGTAATTTCCCATAACTTTTGTTCCTGTTACTTGCAAGGATCTGGAGTAATATTTTTTTCAATAATCTCTCTCTTGGAATCATTCACAACAGGAGAATAACAAACAAATGTAACAATAAACAGTGATAAACATGTGTTCTGCAGTCAACAATTATAATTATAAAATTTATCGATTTAGTAAAATTAACTAGAACTTATCTTAATCTTACATACTAATCTATTTTATATCATCTTGCTAAAATACATATTGATTTAAAATGTCATTCTTTAAGCCTTTTTAGTCTTAGGAAATAATGGTATAGCACATGTTTTGTGTACTGATTACGGTTTCAATCAAGCTTTCAAGGTGATGGCTGAATGGGGAGGGATGGAACCTGGAATCTTCCAAATTAACATTTCAAAAAAAAAAAACCTGAAGATCGGAACTGGACTTAAATGGCTCCCTCAAGATAGAGGAATATTCTCATTGTCTGGGCTGCACTAAAATTCACTAAAAGAATTAAATAAAAATTAAAATAAATCCAAGCTAACCACAAAGCTTGATAAGATACATTATTCATAGTAAAAGACTATGTACTGATTTAAAAGGTCATTAGTTTATCATTTAGTCTTGTGAATAAAAAAAAATCTCTGCAGTTAAGGCTTTAATTTTAATAGGCATAACACTATAATTACTCACACAAATTTCAGAACTATCTGTAATATAAACAATATAACTAATATAACAATATTATAACTGATAGACAGTATTATACACTTTAAAGATATATGTAGAAGTTCTTGTTCAGTCACCGGGAACAGTTTTGCTTCAGAGGCAACCTTTCGTTACAGGATATTCCTCTAAAATTATGAAAGTACAGTTTAAAATGTTCACTGATGGTAAGCCCAATAATTAAAAGCTATACTTATAGGTTTCAATTAGAAGTCTGAAGTTCTGTTTAGTTTCTGGTGATAGGACAAGGCAGATATGTGAAGATGTTCAGTTTTCTTCTACTTATATATTCTTAAAGTGACTTATGTTTAAAAAATTCTTATGTTTAAAAGATTTGCCTGACTGGGAACATCATCTGTTTAATTGAAATAAAGACAATAAAAACTCGCTTTATAAAATAAACAAAAAACTCATATAACAAGCAGAGATTTGATAAAATTCTATTTGAGTTGAGATTACAAAGTGTCAATAGTAATTTATTACTGTTTTATTTATACCCATTATCTCCCTAAAAAGTAATTGAGTAATGAGGTAGCAAATACTGATCATCCAAACATTGATCTACCCTTTTCTCAAAATTAACAGGTTTGCACATCTAGTTGGTATCATTACGAGGGTCGTTTGATAAGTATGGTAAAGAATCAAATTAAACACAAGTTTTTGGAAAAACTTAATTTTATTTTTCAATATAATATAATCTCCATTGAGGGCTATACACTTGGTACAGAGAGTTTCCAGTTTTTAATCCTGTTGGAAAAGTAGCTTTTGTCGAGGTCTGCAAAATATGCATTGACAGCCACAATGACATCCTTATTTGATGATAATTACTTTTCACCAAGCCAAATTTTTAAGTTTGGGAACAGGAAGAAGTCAGATGGGGCCAAGTCTGGAGAATAGGGTGGATGAGGAATCAATTCAAAGTGCAATTCATGCAATTTTGCCATTACAACTGCTGATTTATGGGACAGTACATTGTCTTGGTGAAAGAGCACATTTTTGTGCACCAGTGTTGGCCATTTTTGTTTCATCTCTTTTCTTCAAATGGTTCAAAAATGTTGCATAATAGGTTCCTGTTGTTTTTACCCTTCTCCAAGTAGTCGACTAGGATGATTTCTTGGGAGTCATGAAAAAACAGTAGTTGGCTGGCAAGGTGATGGTCAAACAGTCTTTTTTTTTGTACACTTTTACCACTCATTGTTTACTGTTTGACTCAATATTAATCCCTGTTTCATCCAGTTGCAAATCGATGCAAAAAGTTCTGCAAATTGTGGTTAAACATTGCCGAACACTGAGTTGAAATGTCCTTTCACATGTGTTTTTGGTCCACAGTCAACAATGCAGCATCCATTATTCACACAGCTTTTTCATCTGCAATATTTCTTGCAGGATATTGTGCATTTATTCAGTTGAGAGAGATAGCTACAGTCTCAGCAATCTTGCTCACTTTTACACAGTGATCTTCCATAACAGTACTGAAGGAAGCTGGGAGTTAGAGAGTAAAGCTCTGAACCCCTTTAATCGGCATCGAGTTGGTAAAACCCGCTCATGTGGTCACTGAATGGCTAGGAGGGCCATCAGTTGAGTGGGGAGGTCGCGGATAAGTCGACAAGGTGTCCTGTTCTCCAGAATGAAGACAGGTTAACTCTTTTAAAGTCATGACATTTCACTATTTATTGTTTGACAACTGTCACTGTGAATTTTACATATTCAAGGTAATTCCACTTATATTATTTAAATATTTGCGAAAAATCCAGCTATTATCATACATATACGAAAAAATTTACGTATATATGTTACTTTTTGTTGTTTACAGTAGTAAAGTTTCTTTTCACTAGCTTAAAAAATCCCCAAAAAATATGCTAAAAATGAGTTTGAATGTTAGTACAGGTATACCTTGACTTACATCATTTCGAGTTACGTTGTTCCCGATTATACGTAGTTTGTCAAAAAAAAGTATATGGAAAAATAAAAATCAAGTTTAAGTCATTTTATTCGACTTTGTTCGCCACAAATATTGAAGTCGTAATATCACTAGAAAAGCATTTAAAGCGCACAAAATTGTATTAAAATATATACATTTACAAGTATGTACTGTATTTATAGCACATGCATTCGTAAATTTAGATTACTTTTTTCTGTATTATATTAAAAACTAAAATTTATTTGTAAGCTTAAAATAGATCCTTATTAACCGTATATTATAAAAAATACATTAATAAATAAAATACAGAACTGGGAATGGTAATTTATGGTTTAGCCTAGTCTCAAGTAGATTGGGAGACAAGTAAATTTGACTTTGCCTCTCCTGGAATCAATTACCGACATAAGGCAAGGCATACCTGTATTTATAATTTACAACAATTTGATCACAGATAAAATTTTTTGATTATATAATTCATTTCTGTGAGTAATCATGCACAAACTGCCATTTTGTTCTGTACATTTTGATCAAAACAAACTCAGTTTTTTGGCACAAGGAAATTTATTAAAATTATAAATACTTAAAAATAAAATGCCATCTGGTAGTAAATATGTAAAACACAGTGTACAGAATAACCTACAGTAGTGTAGTGTTATCTATGAATGGAATGTTTTATAAGAATCGTACATTTTTAGATTGACAATGAATCGTAAAGTGATTATCATTAATTATTTGCTTGACGATATATCGACAAATGATTGCTTAGGGGTGAACAAATAACAACCAATGTTTAATAAACTAAAGCAAAGAATACATTGAAACAACTAAATCTATGTACAGTACAACTATAAGCCCTGGCTTCGTGGGATAATACATTTCTGGATATTCCGTTTCCTAACTAAGTCCTTATACTAATTGACCAAGAGAGTTACATGTATTCTAACATAATATTTTGGAGAGGTTGACTATGTCGTCTACTTTCTTCGTGTGGCAGGAATGGGCGAGCAGAGCTTCTCCTATGATCTTTTGATGTCTGTTCCAACGATCGGGTTCCAATCCCTTTCATCCTCCCTTGAATGTGGGAGAAAAATCAAGTGACTGAATTTATTGCAATCTAAGTTTGCACTGTGCCATTTCTCTGGTTGGTACGGGTTGTAAGCACATCAACTTTGATGAATTGTTGATACTTTCTTTGCCAGGTATTCTTACTCTTTTTACCATACAAGGCAACAAATTCAAAGTTCTTAGACATCACCATTGAGGTGTTTTGACTCTTCTTACCTCATAATTTAAACTTATTTTGACATTTCTCCTCATTAATAACCATATGTTTAGCTTTACTCGACACTTAGTCAAAAGATCGTTAAATTTATCGATTTATACAGTTATTTGATCGTCTTTATCTATCGGTCAGCAGAAAGGTTAGGTGGTGGGAAAAAGAAAGTGGGTTTTTCGACTTCACAAATTTAACTGCATATTAATTTTTTTCCTTTAATTAAACTAATTAATTGGCCCAGAATCTCGCAGTACTATGAACTTTTTCAATTATTTATGTTGTGGTTACCTAAACTGGACATCCAGAGCACACTGTGTCTTCAGTGCATGTTTGCCCGTGTTTGTTTATTTTTGGATAAATGAGTTCTGTTGTCAATTCTGTTGCATAGTCTCCATGAACTTCATCAACTCCATTTTGATCTGGCTGTTTACTTCTTTAAATAAAAATGTTTTATCACAAGCTGTGATGTCACCAAATGAATTATGGTGCCAATTCATTAAAATTTACCAAACTTATCTAACAACCCAGTACAATGGCAAATAAACGTTGAATCTTGGCCAACATTTGAGCGACAAAGGATTGCAGTGAAAATGCAGACGAGTGTGAATGCCATACAGACTGTGATAATATAGGTTTCTGTTGGTGTTGCCAGAAGTGCAAATCTAGTTGAAGATATTGAAATCTCTAAATTATAACTTATTTGAATTAATTTATTAANGTCGTTCCCGATTATACTTCGTTTGTCAAAAAAGTATATGGAAAAATAAAAATCAAGTTTAAGTCATTTTATTCGACTTTGTCTGTCTGCCACAAATATTGAAGTCGTGATATCACTAGAAAAGCATTTAAAGCACATAAAATCATATTAAAATATATACATTTACAAGTATGTACTGTATTTACAGCACATGCATTCATAAATTTAGATTACTTTTTTTTCTGTACTATATTAAAAACTAAAATTTATTTGTAAGCTTAAAATAGATCCTTATTAACCATATATTATAAAAAATGCATTAATAAATAAAATACAGAACCGGCAATGGTAATTTATGGTTTAGCCTAGTCTCAAGTAGATTGGGAGACAAGTAAATTCAACTTACGTCGCTTCTCTTGGAACCAATTACTGACGTAAGGCGAGGTATAGTTGTATTTATAATTTACAACAATTTGATCACAGATAAAATTTTTCGATTATATAATTCATTTCTGTGAGTAATCATGCACAAACTGCCATTTTGTTCTGTACATTTTGATCAAAACAAACTCAGTTTTTTGGCACAAGGAAATTTATTAAAATTATAAATACTTAAAAATAAAATGCCATCTGGTAGTAAATATGTAAAACACAGTGTACAGAATAACCTACAGTAGTGTAGTGTTATCTATGAATGGAATGTTTTATAAGAATCGTACATTTTTAGATTGACAATGAATCGTAAAGTGATTATCATTAATTATTTGCTTGACGATATATCGACAAATGATTGCTTAGGGGTGAACAAATAACAACCAATGTTTAATAAACTAAAGCAAAGAATACATTGAAACAACTAAATCTATGTACAGTACAACTATAAGCCCTGGCTTCGTGGGATAATACATTTCTGGATATTCCGTTTCCTAACTAAGTCCTTATACTAATTGACCAAGAGAGTTACATGTATTCTAACATAATATTTTGGAGAGGTTGACTATGTCGTCTACTTTCTTTGTGTGGCAGGAATGGGCGAGCAGAGCTTCTCCTATGATCTTTTGATGTCTGTTCCAACGATCGGGTTCCAATCCCTTTCATCCTCCCTTGAATGTGGGAGAAAAATCAAGTGACTGAATTTATTGCAATCTAAGTTTGCACTGTGCCATTTCTCTGGTTGGTACGGGTTGTAAGCACATCAACTTTGATGAATTGTTGATACTTTCTTTGCCAGGTATTCTTACTCTTTTTACCATACAAGGCAACAAATTCAAAGTTCT